>NW_027312294.1:0-32721 GCF_040954645.1 Diabrotica undecimpunctata | reverse complement strand
ACGCGCTATCTCAGAGTATAAAAATTTAAAAAAGACTTTTCGACTCCAAATATACCATTTTTTCATTTCAAAACTACTTACATGACTCAATTACAGAACGCATAGATAAAAAAGTAGAGTAAAATAAACTTAAAAACGATATATTACAAAGGTCTAAATATGACACTACAAATACAGTAATTCCAAAGTCCCCTTTCTCAAGTAACGAAAGCTTGTGCTTTCTCCTGTTGTGTGAGTTTCTTTCAACCCATATTTTCACTTCAATTTAGAATTTAATGATCCAAACTTTACTGAAAAGAAGTTTTATATTGACCACTCGCACAAAACCAACTGTGTGTAGTACAAATACGCAGAATAAACTAAAGAAACTAAGCGGTCAGTAAACTACAGACAGCCGCCGTCGCAAGTACGTTATCCCCTCTCCCCTTAATTGCTATTTTTCTTCGAATTTGGTGATTTATTTGGCAATGTAAAGATTTTTTTTCCGGCACTGTACCTTCCTTTCCGTGACCTAATTCCAGTAATGTCTTAAACAAATGTTCTGATGACTCCTTGGACGAGAAGCGAGTATCCCTGTTTTTCCTGATTAGTGTTTTCTGTTCCAATATTTTCTCTTTTGTTTGATGCATTTATAGAATTTTTTTGAGGTTTTTCAAATCTAATAGATACACTTTCAGCACTAGCTATTATTTGTAAAGATATACTCTTTTTTATTTTAGTATTAACTATATTAGAATGTTGATAATAGTAATTTTTCATTTATTATTTCTCAACATATATATGGCTAAATAGCTAAGTACTAAAGCCACAAAAAAAAGAAAGTGTTTATTACGATCTTTAAATAGTTTTGATTTTTTAGTGTGTTAGACACTCTATGACAATATGACACATATCGACACCAAAATAAGATAGCAAAAATTACGATGAAACATTCAAATAATAATAAGAAATACACAATAAGAACAATAAGACGATACAAACAAATAGTTACAAACAACAAGAAGAAAGTTGACTTCTAAAAAAGAAGTATAAGAAAAAGCTCAAATAATATAGAGTTGAAAATATTCAGACAAGAACGTAATAGAGTGAGATGAGTCAATGTAATTCCAAAATCGAAATAAATATTGATATGATCCAAAATAGAACCATATCTTCTTCTTCTTACGGTGCCAATCCGTTCCTGATGTTGGCGATCAGCATAACTATCCTAACTTTACTTGCAGCTATTCGGATAAGTCCGGTTGTAGACGTATTGATCCACTTCCTTCGGTTTTGAAACCAAGATATTCATCTTCTCCCTGGTCCTCTCTTTTTCCAAATACCTTGCCCCTAAGAATGAGTTGCAATAAGCCATATATCTGATCATTTCTCATATCATGGCCAAGATATTCTAATTTGCGCTCTTTGATTGTGTTAGTGATCTCGCATTCCTTGCCCATTCTACGTAGGAACTCAATATTAATCACACGATCCTTCCATAAAATTTATAAGATGCGCTTGTAACACCACATCTCGAAGGCCTCGAGCTTTCCTAAAGAAGCTTCCGAGAGCGGGTATGCCTCTACTTCGTATAATAATGTAAAAAATACGTATCGTCTGATCATAGAGATGTTCATAGAGACTGATCATAGAGACTTCATCTTTACGAACGCTGCTCTTGCTTTCCCTATGCGTTGTTTTATTTTAGTAGTTTGACTGTTTATATTAGCAACAAGGTATGTGTAGCTGTTTACCCTGTTAATTGGCTATTGGTTTAGTAAAAGACGTGTATTTAATATCTCGCGCTTAATAACTACCATGTACTTTATGTTTTGTTATGTTCGTATTGAGATCCAGCCCAGATCCATATGACAATGGAAATTGCAACTTGTTTGGAATATTTTATCAATTTAAACTTTAGTTTTTAAACAAAACTATGTTTTTGTATCTTCTACTTTTATTTTGTAATAAATAATATTGTAATAAACGACGATAAGACAATAATGGAAAGATGGAGGGAACATTTTCAGCTGATACTGAATGGAAATCAAGCGAATACAATGGAGAAGGAAAGTCACAACAGGAGAGTATCCATGAGAAACACGGAAAATCCAGAAACTATAGAAAAAGAAGAACTGGAAGAAGCAATAAGAAAGATAAAGATTGGAAAAGCACCAGGAAGCGATGAAGTAGCACCAGAAATGATGAAATATATAGGAGTAAAAGCAAAAGAAAAATTGTTATACATATATAACCTAATATGGAAGAGAAAAGTAATACCCAGAGAATGGACAAATGCAGTAATTATACCTATATACAAGAAAGGAAACACAAGAGACTGAAGGAACTATAGAGGTATATCACTACTATGTGTAGCAGCAAAAGTATACGAAACCATAATAGAAAGGAAAATTGGAAAAGAAATAGAACATAAATTAGAGGATGTACAAAGTGGATTCATGAAAGGACACAACACACAAGACCATATATTCACCATGCAACAAGTAATAGAAAAAGCCTTAATGAAAAATAAAAAAATACATCTGAGCTTTATAGACATGGAAAAAGCATTCGACTCAGTCAAAAGAAAAGATATATGGGAAAGCCTAAAGAAGAAACAAGTAAGTGAAGAACTGATAGAAGCAACAAAGAGTATATACATGAAAACAACAAATACAGTAAGAATGTTAAATATACAGTCAGAACCATTTGAAACAACTCAAGGAGTTAGACAAGGGGGAAGTCTCAGCCCAGTACTATTCATAAATGTAATAGATGAGATAGTGAAAGAATGTAAGAAAACATTCAAGAAATACTGCATTGGTTGGAACAAAATGCAAATGATAAATGCTGAGATGTGTATATTTGCAGACGACATAGTATTAATTGCGGAAACTGCAGAAAAACTGAAATACAACTTAGAGAAATGGAACCTAGAAGCAAGCAAATACAACTTAAACGTAAACAAAGAGAAGACTCAAATAATGAAAATATCAAGGAAACAAGGGACGGAAGATCAAATAGAAGTAATGATAGACCAACAAAAGATAATACAGACAAATTCATAGAAATACTTAGGAACAGTAATCAACAACAAAGGAGACATCGAGGATGATCTTAACAACAGAATGGAAAACACAGGAAAACTATTCCAAGCACTAAATAAAAGATTCCTTAATAACAAAGAAATATCAACAAAGACCAAGATGACAATATACAAAACAATATATAGACCTACAGTGACATATGGAGCAGAAAATTGGATATTAAACAAAAGACATCAGAGCAGAATTCAGGCAGCAGAGATGAAATACCTCAGAAGAACGATATGAGTAAAAAGAACTGATAGAATCAGAAATGAAGAAATAAGAGAAAGACTCAAAATCAAACCGATACTCGAGTCAATCAAAGAGAAAAAATTGGCATGGTTCGGACATCTAACCCGGATGGACAATAATAGACAAGTAAAAAGAGTGTGGGACGCCAAACCAATAGGGAAGAACAGAAGAGGAAGACCCATTAAAGAATGGAACAGTGATATCTCGCAGATACTGCAGAGTAAGGGTAAGACTTGGCAGGAAGCAACACAGATGGCATCCAATAGGAAGGAATGAAGAAAGTTCGTTAAGAGCTAGGACACCTCAGAAGACTGTCAAATATTGTAATTTAATGAATTGTATTGTAAACGGCCCAACACCGAAAGGTACAAATGGGTTCTACTGATTAAGTAAAGTAAAGTCTACTTTTATTTTCATTATTATATATAAATGAGTTGCGTTCTTTTAGTTTGTCTATAAACTAAACTCAGACATACTTCCTCATTCGCTTAATCTGACTATAAATACAATTTTTATGTCGATGACTAAAAAAAGACACTTGGTTTATAATAAACGACCTTCGAAATAAAACTAACACAGCTCAAACATTTTCTCTTCCAAACCGTGAAAATCCAAATAAATACTTCGTTAATGTGAGTAAAATATAAGTAGTATCAAAAGCAAACCTTCCTGTAGTACTGATGGACTTTCCATAAAAATTTCCTTAAATATTCCAAAAAATGTATTGGAAGTCCTGCTCTCACTAATTATTGATTCCTTTGAAAAACGTATATTTTCAGAGTGCCTAAAGACAGCCATTATTATTCCTCTTCATAAGGATGGTAAAAAATCAAATGTCTACAACTATAGACCTATTGCCTTACTACTGGCTTTATCTAAAATTATTGGGACACTTATAAAAGCCCGACTTATATCCTTTCTCGTTGAAAACACACATTTATCACAATTTCAGTTTGGCTTTTTTTAAATAAATGAACTAGTGATGCTCAGTTTTCTGTATTACATGAGGTCTATCAGGCACTAGACAATAATCTTTACACTGCCTCTATTTTTTGTGACTATGCCAAAGCATTTTATTGTGTAAATTACGACATTTTGATAAAAAAACTAAATTTTCTACGGAGTTAAAGGTATTTCTTTGAACTGGTTCCAATCTGACTTAAGGAATAGAAAACAACTAGTTAGAGCAAATGATACTGACTCTAGTCACAAAAGGATTGATACTTCCTTATCTATAAAAATGACATCACCAACTTAAAAATCGATGGAGATATTTTTCGTTTTGCTGATGATACCAGTATCACCTGGAGGAACTCTAATATTGCAACTCTTCATACAACTATAACTTCTGATCTACTTAAAATAAAACCTGGTCCGACTCTAATTTACTTTTTTTTAACGTGGATATGACAGTAGCATTATCCAATAAAGGAACTCTTTATCCCTTGCTCCTTAATAACGGCCAGATCAGTATCGTTGATTCTGTAAAATTTGTTGGTAATTTTATAGACAACAATCCTAAATGGTCCCGTTATATCGATTTGTTAAGTATAAAACTAGCCTCAGCCTGCTACGCAATAAGATTTGTATCGAACGGAATCAATTTACCATCTTCCAAAATAAAAATATTTTTCTTTGTTCGAGCCTCATTTTCAATATGGTCTTCCTTTTTGTGGTTCTAATATAGCTGCCCAATCTGATGTTAGTTTTAAATTACAAAAAAGAGCAATACGGTATCTCTTTGGCCTCAGTAGAATAACATATTGCAGAAGGTACTTCAAAAGATACGGAATTTTATTTCTTCCCTCTATGTATATTTTAGAAACTGTTTGCTTGATTCGTAAACACTTACATGTTTTTTCACCAACAGCTACTCATGACTACTCTACCAGAAATTCAACCTTTGATTTGTATTTACCGATCACGTCCAGTGAGTTAGTAGAAAAATCTATATTATATTCATCTCCCTTTGCAACTTAAATCTGCAACTTCTTTCCTTTAGTTCCGTAAAGTGTCATAAGTCTATCTATCTGAAAGGCCATATTATTCAGTGCAAGAGTTTCTCAACGAATAACTAAGAAATTCTTCTTCTTCTCATGACGCCGTCTCCTTTCGAAGGTTGGCGATCCAAATGGCAATTGTGGTTTTGGAAACTGCTGCCCTGTACTGGATTTTTTGCCCTGTACTTTCCTTTCCGTATAACTTAAAGTAATTCGTATCTTTCGCCTCTCAACACATGGCCCAAGTATTGCATTTTCCTCTCTTTGATTATTCTTAGTAATTCTTTTTTTTACACATGCGACGAAGTACCTCAACATTAGTAACTGTTTGTACCCACGGAATTCTCAACATTCGTCTGTATAATATATACTTTTCAAAGGCATCTATTATTTTTTCTGAGTCCATTGTCCAACTTTCACAGCCATACTGTAAGGCAGAAAAAACGTAACATTTGATCATTCGGATTCTAAGCTGCAGACTAAGGTCTCATCTTGTAAAAAATGTTTTCATGCTCATGAATGCTTTCCTTGCTTGTTCGATTCTTCATAGGATTTCTTTTTTTGGATTACACCGACTATTGATATTTGCTCCCAAATATTTTATGGAATTTACCTATTCTATTATTTGACCCTTGGCATACAGTTTATGTGTATGTTTATTGGTGTATTTGAAAATACTAAAGTTTTCGTTTTGGAAACGTTTAGATATAAATCGAACATTTCGCTCTGGTGACCTTTCCGCATTTATTATATTTTGTAGTTCTTGTGCGTTGCTTGCTATTAAGACGGTATCATCAGCATATCTGATGTTGTCTATGCTGATTCCGTTAATCTTAATTCCGCCTTGGACCTCGTCTAATGCTTCTCTGAATATAGACTCTGAATACAAATTAAACAGTAGTGGTGATAAGACGCAATCCTGTCTCACTCCTCGTCGGATTTGTATATCTTCGGATGTTGTGTGTTCTATTTCAATTGTTTCCATTTGGTGACTAAGAAATTACAGTAAGTTTTATATACAAGTAACAAAAGTATTTTTATATATATTTGGGTGTCACATGCAGCAACTTAAACTTATTAGTTTGTAAGGTTTTATTATGCAATTTTCACTTTATTTAAATTTTGCAATGGATTGTTTATTTTATTGTCTTTTATTTTGAGATATTGACCATGTATGTAATTTTAGTAAATTTTAAATTGTTATTGTTATTTTTCTGACTTTTTGTAAGCTTTGTTCATAAAATTATACAACTTTCAGTGACAATAAAGGATATTTCAGCTTTGCAAAGTCAACCTAATTTTTCTGTTTCATATCTTAAGTAGATACTGCGTTTTTATTTACGATTACAACATAGATAATAAGAGCAATTTGAATAACCACAAACACATAAAAGTTTTAAACTAATATTAGTGTTTCTTATTTTAATTTATTTCATTTTACTGTTTTTTTTTTGTAAAATTTGCATTAAAAGGATTTTGATATGGTAAATTCTTCATAAGCATCGTAAAGAGGAGTTATAAAACATTGAATCCACTAATGGCAACGTTTTTAAAACTACCGAATTAATATCGTACAAAGAATCCATCTAAGGGAAGCTTAAAACCCTTTCTAGACCTGCCTGTGAAAATAAAATAACCCCAATAGAAAATGTCAAATGTATAAAAATCATGACATCAAGCGAAATGGCACTTTCTACCAAGGGTGCTAATAAAGGGGTAGTAACACAAAACAAAACTATAAAGACATATACTCAAATGAATAAAGATATCTTTGAAAAATATTTTAGATAAGTTTTTTAATTACTTAGAGCATTTTTATGGTTGTAGAAATAATATTTACAGAGAAGAACAGGAAGAGAGAATGATATTTTAAGCATTTTTTACTGTTGATGCAAACTGAAAAATTATGACATCAAATTAACTGTTTCTATATATAAATTAATGGTTTTAAGCTCTACCGTTCATATAGATGTATATAATAAAGATGGCAAGAGTTTAGGAAGCGACCATATAACGGCAGATATGTTTAAACGTGAAACTTGATGAAGTACATTCAAAAAATAATTAAAAACATTTAAGAGCGAGAGGTGCTACTTACTGATTGAACTGACCCAATATGGGTCTATGTTAAATAAGATAAGATTCCGCAACCCGATGATATGGAACAAGAACGTGAAAAGTTGGTTAGAAACTCACAAGACATACGAGAGGGGTTCCAACAGAAAACATAAAAAAAAGGTCGTGTACGACAAACTAAATCCAGACATTTTAACACATATAATAGGTATTATACAGAATAATAGGCAAAAAGATTAAAAAAGAACTTGAATAGCTAAGTAGAAAACCTAGAAAGACTGATTTACTGAAATCAATTAACTGGAATAAAATCAACTGTTTTGGTTAGTTTTGATATAACATCTCTATTTACCAATTTACCTTTATATTTAATCAGAAGTAGTGTTGAAAAACATTGGAATGAGATCACAAAATAATACTATTGACTTGTTACATTTCAAAACACTTATCAACTTTGTTTATCTACTCAACTAGTGATTGTAATATTTGTATATTTAATGGTGTCTTTCATAAACAAATTTTTGATAGCCCTTTATGATCTAGTTTTTCACCTTTTCTAAGTAGCTATGTCATGAATGATGTTATCAATGATTGTACTTTTTTTATTTCTTTTATTAATAGGTATGTAGATGATTTAGTTTTGGTACTTCCTAAACACAAAATTCGTAAAACAGTTAATATTTTCATCAATCACAATGAATATATACAATTCACCGTTGAGAAAGAGGTGGAAGATTCTTTACAATTCCTTGACATGAGAATTATAAGAAATACAGATAATGTGTTGAAAACAAAATGGTTCAGAAACCACATGTGTAGCAATAGATTTATAAGCCATTACTCACGTCATCCAAACAAGATCAAAATGAACCTTATAACAGGATTAAAAGAACGTGTTTTAAGGCTTTCTCATCCAGATTGCCTACGGGAAGATCTTTAATTGTTGAAAACTATTTTAATTAAGAACTCTTATTCTTTAAATATGGTACATAGGATGATTTTTTCTAATACTGTTAATATATATATATATATATATATATATATATATATATATATATATATATATATATATACGAGGCATGTTTTTAAGTAAGTACCGTTTTGCGATTCCGCCGCCGCAGCGCTACGGTCGACGTTCCGCGCATGAGCGCTGGTTACCTACATCTCTTGTCTACACACTGACGCCATTACAGTCTGATTCTTCATTGTATACTTGTTTACTCCAGTGTTTAAGATGCCTCCAACAATCGTGAGTCACGCTGATTGTGAAGTACGGGTTGTTACACGATTTCTTAGTGCTAAAAGCGTAAAACCGATCGATATTCATCGTGAGATCGTTGAAGTTTACGGACAAAACATTATGAGTGATGGAATGGTAAGGAAATGGGTGAGAGCATTTAAAGATGGCTGCATAAATGTGCATGATGAAGAACGGAGTGGGCGTCCTTCGGTCGTTAATGAAAATTTGGTGCAGAAAGTGGACGAAAAAGTGAGAGAAAACAGACGCTTTACAATTTCATCATTGTCCGACTGCTTTCCTCAGTATTCTCGTAGTGTTTTGTATCGCATTGTTAACGAGAACTTGAATTACCGAAAATTGTGTTCACGTTTGGTTCCAAAAATGTTGACGGATTTGCACAAAACCCAACGTTTAGGCAGTGCATTGACTTTCCTTGAGCGGTACCACAGTGAAGGTGAAGATTTTTTAGACCAAATTGTTACTGGTGACGAAACGTGGGTGGCCTACGTCACACCAGAATCGAAACAATAATCCATGGAATGGCGACATTCATCATCACCCAAAAGAGTGAAGTTTAAGCAAACAATTTCTGCCCGGAAAATCATGTGCACAGTTTTTTGGGACAGAAAAGGAGTATTGCTAGTGGAGTTTCTGCCTCGTAATGAGACAATTAATGCAGCGTCTTATTGTGAGACATTGAAAAATTTGCGTCGTGCAATCCAGAACAAAAGACGTGGCAAGTTGAGTAACGGTATCGTTTTGCTGCATGACAATGCCCGTCCACATATGGCTAATCAGACCAAAGATCTCATCAAATCATTTAAATGGGAAACTCTAGATCATCCAATATACAGCCCTGATCTGGCGCCCAGCGAGTACCATTTGTTCCAGCACTTGAAGAAACAGCTGGGCGGTCAGCGTCTTCAAGATGATAACGAAGTCAAAACATTTGTGATGCAGTGGTTAACAAGTCAGGCGGCAGAATTTTATCAGGAGGGTATTTAAAAACTGGCGCCACGTAATGACAAGTGTCTCAATATTCACGGAAATTATGTAGAAAAGTAGATTAAGGTTCAAACTTTCATGTAAAAATAAAATTATTGCCATATCTTTGCACGTCTTTTTTTAGATTCCAAAACGGTACTTACTTAAAAAACTATAAGTTAACACCATTTTTGCGAAATCTCAGAACATTGTATCCAACAATCAGAACATCTATTATGATTCACTGCCTTATATACCATCATTAACATCAGCTAATGCATCGTCTAGACCACAAGCTTATTTAATTTAAGCATTTTTTATAGAGTGTTATACCTCTGATTTCATAATTTCTGGGTCGTCGACAATATTATTTTTGTCATCTTTAAACAACTCTGATATATACAGTTGCCATTCTCTTCTTATTATCCATTCTTTTCTAATTAAGTTTTCATTTGCAATAATTTTGTTGTTATTGTCAACTAGCCCAAAAAGAATAAGATAGGAAGATTAACTGAGTCCTCTATTATTCAACATGATTATGGATGAAATAATAAAAAAAATAAGAACTAAAAAAGATACCAAATGGTAGAAAAACAACATAAAATAATCTGCTATGCAGACGACGCAATACTACTGTTTCAAAGTGAAGATGATTTACAACGTATGCTGCACCAGTTTAATATAACCGCCAGAAAATTATACATGTTAATTTCCCCAAAAAAGACAAAATGCATGGTTACAACAGCAAATTTACTAAGATGTAAATTGGAGCTGGAAGGTCAGATAATAGAATAAGTGATGGGGTTTAAATATCTAGACATCACATTATCTAGCTACGGAAAGCTCGAAACTGAAGTGGAAGATCAATTGCTAATAGAGCAGACAGGCTGCCTGAATGAAATAATATGGAAAAATAAAAATATCGAAAAAGAAACGAAAGGCAGAATTTACAAAACCGTCATCAGATCAATAATGACATACGCGGCAGAAAGAAAATCTGACACAGAGAGGAAAAAAAAGATGTTGGAAACAGAAGAGATGAGAAAACTTGCAAGGTGGAGAACATATAAAACTGAGTAAGAAATGGAAGAGTAGAATGGAACGATCATATAAGACGAACGACAACAAATAGATTAGTAAAGACAGCAAGAGACGGTTCCCCAATAGGAAGACGATCAGTAGGAAGACCACGAAAACCATGGAACGACAACTTACTGGAGGTACATTGAAAATCAGACAGACTCATGTCTATATAAAAAGAAAAAGAAGATATAATTATTGCTTGTGTAGATTTAGTTAACTTGGTTTTTGAATTCATTCTTTTCATTTCTTGAATTGCATTGTCAAGTATTCCAGCCACAAATAGACTTCTGATAATCCATGGTATACAGCTAGCTACAGGAACTTAGTTTAGTTGTGTATTCTTAAATTAGATTTTTTTATTTCTAGGATTTCTTCAGGAGATTTTCGTATGTGTACGACCTGAGAAGCTGGGAGATTGCTTATACCGGCAATCACTCGGACGTCAGTGCCTAGTTTTTATCTAGCAGGATGCATCGGATGATTTGAATCAAGATCATCACATGGGCAGGTTAGGTTGACATTTTGGATAGAAAAGGCTATACATTGCGCATCACTATCCCTTACATCCCCGGTTTGATATGGTATTATAAGTTAGATATTGTTTTTACAATTATTAATCCAAAGTTTAAAGGAGCTTAAAGCTGAAGGGCTACATGGAAGCACATTAGAACCAGTCCTGTATCTTCTAGATACGTGTAAATTCCAGAATTAAAAAAAATTAAAACTATTGCCACTTTCGCAAATGACAGCCATTCTGGCAGTAGAAGACACTAGTGAGGAAACGTCTGAGAACTGCAATCATCACTTAATGAAATACATTTATGTACCACAAAAGGTCAAATCAAATGAAATGAAACCAAGTTGACGCATATTAATTTTACAAATACAAGAATCTGTAATTTATCAGTTAAAACAAATGACATCGAAGTTCCAAGTATGTAATGTCAGCAAAACATCTGGATATCGCCTTAGATGAGAGATTGCGCTAAGTACCAACACGTCAAAAAAAGGAGAAGAGCTTGGTATTCGACATAAGAAAATGTATTGAATGATTCAAAGAAATTCATAACAAATTGTTAATCTATAGGCAAATACTAATATTTCAAAATAAAGTACTGAGAAATACCGTTGATGCCCCTTGGTACATGCGCAACAGTGATTTTCACCGAAATCTGAAAAAGAAGACCGTGGATAGAGTGATCAAGAGCACAGCAGCAAGAAACGAGCAGAGACTTCACAACTATGGTAATGTTGAGGTAATCCAGCTTCTTGACAAAAATGGGGCTATAAGAAAACTCAGATAAGAAAGCTAGCTGAGAAAATAACTAAAGACATACAAACAGTCACTAAGAAACTTTGTTGCAGAATAAGAAAACAAAAAGAAGCTAAACTAAAACCCGAGACTCTAGAACAGATAGAGAAAAGAAGAAGAACGAACAGAGATAACCCGGACTATAAAGCGCTCAACAGAAGCGTTAAGAAAAATATTCGAAAGGACCTCAGAGCTTATAGAACAAACCAGATTCTTGAAACCATAGAGAACAATAAGAACATGAAAGTACTAAAAACGTGTAAATCCGCTGGCAGGAATAAAATCATAAAGATAAAAGACGACCGTGGAACATTGTGCTCGCATAAGGAAGAGATCGTTAGAGAAATCCGAAAATTTTACGAGAAGCTGTATACTTCTACTATTCCGAACCCCGGTATACCAACAAAACATATCTTAAATGTGGGCTCAGAGGATCTCCCTGAAATAATAACATCAGAAATTAAAGCCGCCCTAAAACAAATGAAAAATGGGAAAACACCAGGAGAAGATAAAATTACTTCAGAGATGCTAAAAATGGGAGGCACTGCATTAAAAGAGGCAATAAGAGCATTACTGAATAAATGCCTATTGGAAGGACAAATACCAAAAGCATGGAAAAATGCGGAAGTCATTCTACTCCATAAAAAAAGAGACGCCGCAAATATAGAAAACTACCGACCAATAAGCTTGTTGTCACACCTTTACAAACTACTAACCCGAATAATAACAAATAGATTGACAGCTAAGCTAGATGCATACCAACCGGTGGAGCAAGCAGGCTTTCGTAAGGGTTTTAGCACTATCGATCACTTGCAAACAATCCGGACAGTTATTGAAAAAACAATAGAGTACAACATACCACTACATCTGGCATTTGTCGATTATCACAAAGCATTCGACAGTATCGAGAAATGGGCTTTCTTAACAGCATTGGACGACGCCAGAGTAGATTCAAGATATGCTGCCCTCCTTAAGAATATTACGATGATGCTACTTTTCACGTAAAAATAGATGATGATCTGGAAACTATGAAAATAGACCTTGGCAAAGGCGTGAGACAGGGTGACACCATCTCACCCAAGTTATTTACTTTGGCATTAGAAAATGTCTTCAAAAAACTAAATTGGGTCGAAAAGGGATTAAAAATAGATGAAGTATATCTTAACCATTTGCGTTTCGCAGACGACATAGTACTAATAAGCACAGATATCCATGAACTAAAATCAATGCTACAAGATTTAAATCACAAATCGAATCAAATAGGATTAAAAATAAATCTCGACAAAACAAAGATATTAAGCAACAGCCTAGAAAACATCACGACAGATAACCCTAGAAATTAAAAGAAGGACACAATTATCATGGGCTGCTTTTGGGAAGTTGAGCTTCATTTTAAAAGACAGAAAAATCCCAATACACTTAAAACGAAAAACCTATGACACTTGTATACTACCAGTTGCAACTTATGGATTGGAAACTATGGCAATAACAAGAAAAATGGCAGAACAATTAAGAGTAACTCAACGGGCCATGGAGAGGGCCATGTTAAATATAAGCCTCAGAGACAAAATTCCTAACACCGAAATACGTCGAAGAACTAAAGTAACCGACATCATGGAAAAAATAGCGACATTGAGATGGCAATGGGTAGCACATGTAGCAAGACAAGACACCAACAGATGGTCTCATAAAGTGACATTCTGGAGACCTCGAGAAACAAAAAGAAGCGTGGGAAGACCCAAAAAGAGATGGATAGACGATATAACAGCTGTAGCTGGAAAGCAGTGGATGAGAATTGCAAAAGATAGGGAAGCGTGGAAACAATTGGAGGAGGCCTATGTCCAACAATGGATGAATGAAGGCTGAAGAAGAAGAAGAAGAAGAAGAAAACTCAAAAGGACAAGACCCTTTGAGCTAGTTTAAGTATAAAGTGAAAAGTAGAGTATGGTGCTATATAGCTTGACCAGATTGCAACAGTAAAACGCTGCAAGGTGTTTATGAATAAAAAAAATTAATCGAAAGTATACATATAATGAGTTTAAAATATCCCTCTTTTATTAAATAATATACCTGCAGATTTCAGCTGCCTTATTTTCTTTTCTTGTAATATCGAATGTAATAGACCTGTTTCGGTTTACAACAAAGTTTGAAATATTAAAGCGGACTCAAAAAGTTATTACGTCCATGACATTTTATTTTTTCTAAAAGAATAACTAATTGACATGTTTGTTTCCGAAAATTCCAAAGAAATTCAGACGTCAACGGCAGTTTGTTTTATTTGTGTGGCATTTCGCCGACAGTTTTTGAAATATTCATCATGGGACTTTATGCCCAACACGCCCATAGAAAAGAAAAAGATCCTTTTCAAAAATGCCGACCCGTGATTAATGATTTCACCATCTAAATATTACCAAACAGTGGTGGTCACACCGCTTCACCATGAAGAAACGATTTATTTTTTTTTTGAAATTTTGATCTTTGTTTACACTAAAAAAGACCGACGTTGATGAAGCCAAATTAGAAATGCAGTGGTGGGCTGGTCCACATTAAGTTAAAATAAATTTAGTTTCGGTTTACTGTTTTCGTCTGATATGTTTTTTCAGCTGGCGGGAAGCTTAACGTCTTTTTAATATCTTCTCGTGCCATTTAACTCAAAGATTATAACTCAAAACTATAACCAACGACAGCTAAAACAACTTTTCGGCTATTACAGATTTCTGCTGTATAGTTATTGTATATATTTAAATACCTAAAGTTAATCTAAAAGCTAACAACTAAAATTTTGTTAAGCTTTTGTTTTTAATGTAAATAAATTGTTGATTCTATTATTTTACTTTTATTGCCTTTCAGAAAAGAGTTAGTCTCCACTCACGCTCCGACTTACTACTCAACTAGCGGTCCAACTTCAGTTCTAGTTTGTTTTAACGACGGTATACATCGCTTAACCAAAAAATGTATCGAGTAAACACTACGCAAAATATAATTAGGAGGAGAAAAATTGCAGCATTGTGTTTGTTATCCTTACCATTTGAAAAAAAGAAGAAAAAATGTTGGATGAAGAAATTATTTGTTGATAGTGTGAACTATTGTCATACGAAATTTCTCAATGTCATTGATGAGAATGATTACAAAAACTACCTCAGAATGGACAACGTCCCTTTTTCGCTGTTGCTGGAAAAAGTTGGTCTACTCATTTCCAGAAAAGATACCATCATGCGTAAATGCCTTAGTACTGAACAACGCCTTGTATCAACTTTACGCTTTCTGGCCACTGAAAAGTCATTTGGGATCTGAAGTTCAGCTGTAAAATATCTCCAAAACTATTGGGAAATATGATACCAGAAATTGTAATAATTTTTCGTGCAATTAAGTTATTTTCTATTATTTATTTGCGAACTAGGGATCTTTGCTCAACGATGTCGGACAGACAGAACCAATTTAAATTTTGTTTGGAGCTGATGTTGTAAGCAAAATTGTATACAGGGAGGAAATATCAGTTACAAAGTGATCTTGTAGTAAATTTACTATTTAAATTGGGAATAATCCACAATAAGAGTTAGAAATTAAATATATTTGACGTTTGGACTTCGTCCACTTCGGATATCGTTATCAAAATATTCCAAAGTTAAAGTCAAAACGTCAAATAAATTTAATTTCCAACTAATATTCAGGCTTATTTCCAATTAAAATAGTAAATTTGTAGTAAAAATAACTTCAGAACAATATAAAGAAACAATTACTTCTAATTTCAGTACAACTATGATTTAATTTTCGTTGTTTGTTGATAATTCTTCTGTAGCCAATCCGGAGTGTTGCAAATTGTACCTGTGTGAGAGTGTCCGACATAGATCTACAGAAAGGAAATGATTTACCCTAACAAAAAGTAGATGATGAAGAAGAATCGTGTATTTTAATAGGGGCAAATTTTCGTGCAATTGAAAGTTTATTTTCTATAAAATATTTGCGAACTACTGATCTTTGCGTAAAGTAATCCATAGAAATCCCATATGTAACAGGTGCTGAAGATCAAATGACTGAGGGAATTTTCGATCCGACCTGTGATCCGACTTCCAACTTCAACATTCACGCTCCCACTTCGTCGCCAGTCGGAATTCGAACCTTTAAGTCTCTCTAGATGTTCCGACTCGTACCACTAGTTGTCCAACTAATCCAACCAGCCCACTCACGGTCCGATTTCAGATCCAACTGCCGAAGTTGGACCACTAGTCGGACTAAAAATCGGAACGTGAAGGGCCTGTTTAAACATTTTCATTAGTTTTGTAGTTTCTGTGTAAAGTTTAAATTTGATGTTATTACTAATTAAATTATTAGTCCAGTCATCAGAGATTTGATCTTTAAAAACGAGATGAACAAGCTTAATTTTGTTGAAAATGTCAACTTTGGGAACTCAAAAAAAATCAAAAAAGGTTTCCCACTCCTACTAGTATGGTACAATTGGTCCAAAAAAAGGCCTAACCACAACATCCAAAGTAAAAGTTTTCCTTTAACACCAAATTGTTCTATACGGTCCACATATTGTTCAGTAAAAAGTTATACTATTTTGATCGACCGGTTTGGGGTCTTGAATAATAAGTCTTATGCCCCATATTCTGAAGCTATTTCTAAAAATTATCCATAACAGAATTTACAAAAAATGCGAAGAAGATATGGGTCCGGAACAATTTGGCTTTCGAAACGGTATGGGAAGTCGAGAAGCTTTGTTCAGTTTCATTGTTCTCATGCAAAAGTGTCGGGATCAACAAAAAGATGTGTACTTATGCTTTATAGATTATGAAAAGGCTTTTGACAAAGTCAAACACGATCAGCTAATAGAATGCTTGCAAAAAAAAGAATCTGGATCCAAACGACATTAATAAAATACGTGAACTCTACTGAAACCAAAACGCCTCTGTCAGAACTGAATTGGGTGATACTAAAACCATAAACATCCAAAGAGGAGTTAAACAAGGTTGTATACTATCACCATTATTATTCAACTTGTACTCAGAGGACATCTTTGCACATGCTCCAGATGAAGCACAAGAAGGAATAAAAGTCAATGGAAAAATCATGAATAATATCAGGTATGCCGATGATACAGTACTGATTGCTGGCAGTGAAGAAGAACTACAAATTCTGTTAACCAAAGTAGTGCGAGAAGGAGAACTATACGGCCTTAAGGTGAATGTAAAAAAAACCAAAACAATAGTAATTTCAAAAAAACACACACCAGTTATAAACATACTAGTCAACAACAATCTAGTTGAACAAGTGAAAAAGTTTAAGTATCTAGGCTGTTGGATACATCAAACCTTAGACCAAGAACAAGAGGTTAAATTTAGAATAGAACAGGCAAGAAACACCTTCTTAAAGATGCGACAATTACTCACTTCCCGTAATCTTGATTTGTCCCTACGATACCACATGATAAAGTGGTTTGTATATAGTGTACTTCCACGGCGTGGAAGCTTGGACGTTAACAGTCAGCTCGTTACGACGTTTAGAGAGCTTTGAGAGGTGGGTATTTCGTCGTATGCTGAAAATTCAAAATTCCATGGACCGACCGCGTTAGAAATGAAGAAGTTTTAAGGCGTATGAATAGAGAACGTGAACTCACAGAAATTGTCAAGAAGCGTAAAACGTCTTATCTTGGACACACATTCAGACATGACAGGTATAACTTCCTTCAGCATATTATAGAAGGGAAAATAGAAGGCAGACGCGGCCCGGGTAGACGACAAATGACCTGGCTGCGCAAGATCAAAGATTGGACAGGATTAGACTTTCAAAGTTTAATAAGAAAAGCCCAAAATAGGGAAGACTTTGCAAAAGTCATCGCCAACCTTCGCTAAGAAGACGGCACCTAAAGAAGAAGAAGGTTTGGGGTGAGGATGGGAAGAAGTCGGTAAATTAATAGGTTTTTGTCAATATTTATAAAACTATGCGGTAAAGCGTAAACAATGTATACAAACATGTTTTACATTAAATTTAAAACAAAAAAAGTTGTATGCATAATCCTACTAAAACAAACAGTTCCAAAATTACGGAGGGTATACATATTGTAGACCATGCTACATATGGTACATAAGATTACAAGAAATTAATAAGCAAATAAGTTTTGAAAATTGTAAATGTAAACTCAAAATAAAAATGTTAAAATTTACAAACAGTAAAAAAAATAAATAAGTACGAAGTATTAAGACATTATTCTGTTCTTTATCTGTCTATTCTTAATTTCCAATAACATTAAATTTTCTTTCTAATAATTTTTTATTTCCATATAAAATTTTGTAAAAATTTTTACGAGACTATGTTTGTTTCTCAATATCGCCGTTTCATTTACAACTGTATTCGATTTAAAAATTGTAAATTAGTAAATACACAATGAAAAGTATTGGTGGATTGACCGGAGACAGCTGAGGACGACAATAATTGAAACTTAGATTAATTCCATGCCAGTATGTTCTAGGGTGTGCGAAGTAATTGAAGAATTCGCTGGTGTGCGCAGCGTCTCATCTAAGAGATGCAAGGCAGAAAAAAAAATAGGAAGGATTTGGAGACTTTTATATCTTGGCTCGAAGAACACAATTTGTTTTCTAAAACACCTGAATTCTCTTTTTTATCAATAGGGGTTTTTAGAAATGAAAACGTGAGCTATGATAAAGCGTTTGAAGTCGGAACCCTGGAAAGACATTGAAAACAAAACATTCAATGAAATATACTTCAAAAGAAAGTCCCTAGACCCTATAACCAGGTCGATGGCAATTAACATTAACACGGTATGTGTAAACCCAAACCCTCTCCTACATCAGATGGTGTGCACAGTAAAAAGTAATAAGAGACTTGAAGAAATATTTCAATATGAACTAAGTGCGTATCCTCTATCTTTATTCGACGAATCTAGCTTGATCAGAAAAGATAGGAAATCTTCAATGGTTACTAATTTGGTTCCAGAAACTAAAGAATCATCATTTGCAAAGATGTGGTTGCACAGTTCATCAAGCACGTAGAATCTTGTGTTATTTGTAATGATACGGACCTAATAGTTTTGTTGACTGTTCACGTACCATCATAGAAGAAATTAAAAACGGTGGTATCAAGAAAAGCAATCAGCAGGAAAAAGCCTACACTATTGTTGACATTCAACAAGGCATTGGGAATATGAAGGATGTACTCCTTGCAATGTATGCCTTTATAGGATGTGACACGGTATCAGTTATCTACAAAAAGGGAAAAATTACATTGTATAGAAAAGTGCAAGCCAACGATGTTATTCGCAGAACACTAGTCTTCAACCTCCTCAAATCTGACCCCAGTGCAGTAGCTGATCTAGATCTCGATTGTTTTCGCGACCAGTATTATTCAAAGGCTATTACAAAGCAGCTTATACATTCTTTGCTTAAGTTTGCTGCACTACCACCCACTTCAGGAGCTTCCAGCCAACATTCGTTCAAAACCTACCGCCAGTTACAGCAGAGAAGAAGAATCGGGGTTGGAAAAAGATTAACGAACATCTGACACCAATTACAACAGGAAGGAGGTATTTAAATAAGTTTACTTGAAACTAATTGCATTATAATTATCATTATTTTGGGTATTTAAAATAATTATTTTGTTGGAATTAGCTGTTGGAAAGATATGCATGCGACATTGTCCAATTGTCCATAGAAATTTTAGAGTGGGTTTCTTCGAACCACAGGTTTATATGGCCTAGGTCTGTTTTTCCTTAAAAAGTAGCACCCCTTGAGAAGGTGGTAAGGTTAACGTTTCTTTAAGGCTTATCACTAACATACCACCAGCCACTGACAACATCCACTTTCATCCCTATATTCAAAAAAGGAACTCCGCTAGATTGCAGCAACTACAGAACGGTAACTCTAATATCCCATGCAAGTAAGGTTCTACTTCATGTAATACATGAAAGACTAAAAGCTTTTCTATTGCCTCAGATATCAGAAGAACAAGCGGGATTTGTCCCAGGAAAAGGCACAAAAGAACACATCCTTAATGTCAGACAGCTAATCGAAAACACTCGTGAATTCAATACTCGTATGCTTATGTGCTTTGTAGATTACACAAAGGCCTTCGATAAAGTCAAATGGCAGCAGCTATGGTTTATACTAAATGGGAACACCCCACCACTTAATTCAACTAATCAGAAGTCTATATGAAAATAATAAGTGCACAGTAAAAATAAACAACACCCATTCCGATCATTTCAGAACAGGGGCAGGTGTCAGGCAGGGATGCATAATCTCGCCAACTCTGTTTCATATCTACAGCGAACATATTATGCGAAAGGTACTAGACAGATGGAAGGGTGGAATATCAGTAGAAGGCCAAAAAATCAATAACTTGAGATATGCAGATGACACTTTAATAATCGCGTCAAATCAAGAAGAAATGGAAGACATAATGAGACGTCTGGAGGAAAAAAGCAAAACATATGGACTACAGCTAAATAGGAGTAAGACAAAGATCATGATAGTAGACAGAGCTCGAAATAATCTTTAACACAATAAAGAAATTGGGGGCTTTGAAGTAGTAAATAGTTTCACATACCTGGGGTCCCTAATAACAAATGACGGAGGGTGTGACAGAGAGATACGTAGAAGGTTGACTATTGCTAGAACAGCTATGATGAAGCTGGTAGCAATTTGGAAAAATTCTAGCATAACAATACACACAAAACTAAGGCTGGTAAGGGCGCTCATTTTTCCCATAGCGACATATGCATCCGAAACGGATGCATATGTCGCTATAGCGGATAAAAATAAACTGGACGCTTTCGAAATGTGGGTATACCGCCGCATGTTGAGAATATCCTGGATTGATCATCGCACTAACGTATCGATATTAGAACAACTTAAAGTAAAGGATAGATTGCTTAAAAAAATACAACAGAGATATTTGCAGTATTTTGGACACATTGCTAGAAGAATAGGTACGATCAAAAAACTGATAGTCGAGGATAGAGTTGAAGGGAAAAGACCTAGGGGAAGATCTCCAAGCCGTTGGGTAGATCAAACAAAAATACTGATTAACCAAGGGTTACATAAAGCCGAACAACTAGCCCAGGACAGAGAAGGTTGGAGAGAAATCGTGCAAAAACTGTAAAGGCCTGATGCTGTCACCACATCCTAAAAGGGATTAGGAGGATGATGTTTAAAATGAGTTGTAGAATTTTTTTGAGTTGTCAGTATTTTAGAAAATTATTAGAACTTTTTGAATTTTGAACCCAACTATAAATACAAATTATTTCTATTTATGACGTTTTTAAAAAAATAAATCCAGTCTAAATTATTTCAGTTTATAAAAATGTCTCAAGGGTTTAGGGGTAGACTCATGCTAATTTGTACTTAAAAAACAATGAGGAGAGTGTATTATAGAAAGTTAAGGAATGAATTTTCAAATGAAGTCAAGTATTTTTTTAACTATAATTTACTGCAGAATGACAGTATTTTTTAGTTTTTACACTATAGTGGTGAATAAGAAAAGAATACTGAATAAGAAAGTGCATACAAAATGGACACCAATCTTCTGTTGATTTACTTATCAATCAATGTAACAACAGTTTGGAAGTAGCCTAACTTTTATCTTTATATTCCTATTTTCTAGTTTATCTACCTCAACGCCTCCTGCTAGAAATCAATGATATCGAACCGTAAGTTCCCCTCTATTAAGTACATTTAAAAATGATTGATAGCACAAATTTTATTGCACTTAAGGTGAAACCCAATATAACATAAAACAGTGACGAGAATTTTCTAAAATAAAATGTTCAGCATTGCTCTGAAACGTTTTGGGTTTTACCTAAAATTTTTAAACACCAATTTATTTCAATTATTGTCTTAAATTTTAATAAACTAATAATATAAGTACGTTATCTCTACAGGTACAAAATATTTACAATTTCCAAAAAGGAGAGGGTCAATTTATAAGCTCTCAACTTTCTTAGAAAGGATTAACATGTCCAATGGGCAGAACGTGTTTTGCAGATTGTGATTCATTTTAGTTAAGATTAACAGATTGTACTTGTAAAGTCCTGTGAGTAAAACACGCAGAATTGTTAGTTCTATAATACAAATCGATATTAATTAGTGAACTTGTGCAGTAAAAATGTCACAAACGTCTAATTTTACTGCTGTGAAATTAAAGTGTCATTTAACCGTGCCAATAAAAATTTTAGTGTTAAATGTACATGATGCTCTTGTACATGAACATTTTACTCGTACTGTTCGGCGTATAGTTTCTAAGTGTTCAGATATGACCGCAGTTGGAGAAGCAACTAGTTATAGACATTTAAAGAAACGAGAGGGTGGACGTATTACAGAAGCACCTAAAATGTTAACAGGAAGCAAAACCATTCATATAGATGACACTGTAAAACAATTGATTCGATAAAAATTCATTTAATTTGCAAAAAAAGATTCCAACTGTGGATAAACTTTTAGTAGACATTAATGAAGACGAATCTTTGCCAAACATTAAAAAAAATAAATTGCGGAAAACTTTTCGCGAATTAAGATTTATGTATGAGAATAAAAATAGAACGTCTGCGCTCATAGTGAAAGAAGAAATTATTTGTTAAAAGGGGCAATATTTAAGGGAAATTCGAAAATTGATGGGAGAAGGCAAACATATTTTTTTTTTAGATGAAACATGCATAAATGAAGGGCATTTTGTAAAAAAAAGTTTGACAAGATAAACTGGTTACAAAAATGCTCGTAAGGCATTTATACTAGGTTCGTATACGGGCTTAAAATTACCAAATGGTAAAGGTCGCCATTTAATTATCACTTATTTTAGTAGAGGAGATAAAAGATTTGTTGATGGAGTCTTGCTAGATTTTATTTCAAATTCTACGAACGACTACCATGAAAAAATGACCGCTGATATTTTTAAAAAATATTTCAGTCAAGTGAAAGATAAATTACCGACCAATTCTGTAATAGTCATGAACAATGCCAGTTACCGTTCAAAATTAAAGGAACCGTTACCTAACACTAAATGGAGAAAGCAAGAACTCTTGAATTGACTATTAACCAAAGAAATAGTAGTGCCAGCAGAAGATTTACTCAAAAAAGAGTTATTGCACCTATGCAAACAATATTCGTCAAAATTTAAGAAGTATATCGATAGCCTAATGCTGACAGATCGTAATCCACAAAAAATTGAAAATTCATATTTTTGTGTCAAAGGCAACCAACCGTGCATCCCTATATGCTGTTAAATTCTCGTAACCTAAATAAAATAGTAAGGTGGCCATTCCCGCGATTTCTAACAAGTCCTAATCCGCTTGCGTTGTTTGTTTACTTCCAACTCATCTTATCCCACAGTGTAGCTTGAATGGCAAAGCGTGTTGGTAGTAATTCGTTTGACCTTTAAAATTAGTTTATAAATCAGCTATAAAATAGGTGTCATTGATTTTCTTTACGCAACGTTAAAATAAGTGTATTGTCTGCATATCGTAAAATAGAATACCGTTAGAACTACCGGCTTAAAGAAAACATCGAAGATTCAGAAGATCAAGAAGTCCGATTAATGAAAAGGCGCAAAGTTGCGAATCCGGAGAACTGGGATAAAAACAAGACACAACAGTCAAGAATGTTAGAAAGGGAATATACTGGTTATAGAAGGCTACAAAACATTGTGAAACATGATATACTATGCCCTAAACGTAAAATGAAGCCAGCCTGTGTCTCAAAGTTTTGCGCTACCGCGCCGACTCGCTTTTGCCAAACAATATCAGAAAACTTAAGAAAAGAAATATTTTTAAAATTTTGGGAAATGTCCTGGGAACAAAAAAGGATGTTCTTCGCTCATATGGTTACATACAAGAAGAAAAAAAGATGTTATGTAGATGGACCTTCCAGGCGAAGTGGTACCTACGAATACTTTCTGACAGTAAAAGGCGATAAATTACAAGTCTGCAAATTGATGTTTCTTAACACACTAGGAGTAGGAGAAAAGATGGTACAGAACTGGGTAAGTGCGGCACGAAAAGATGGATTTCTAGGAAGTTGTGACATGATGCAAACAAGGATCAAAGAAAAAAGACAGTCTACACCAAAAGCAAAACAGGACATTTTGCGAGTACAGAATTTACGAGAGTTTCTGAACAGGCTGCCTAAAATAGAGAGCAACTATTGCCGCAAGTCTACTGGAAAGTTATACCTGGAACATAATTTCAAATCGAAAACTGAAGTATATAATCTTTATAAAGAGCAATGTAAAGACAGGGAGGTACCATTATCAAATTGTAAATTCTCTACAGAATTTGACGAAATGAATTTAGTATTGTTTAAACCATGCAAGGACCAATGTGATATATGTTCATCTTACAAGATAAAACAGATTACAGATGAACAATACGCATCCCACATTAGAGCAAAAGACCTAGCACGCGTCGAAAAAGAAACCGATAAAACCAGAGCCATCCATAAAGAAATTTACTGTTTTGTCGTTGATGTGCAGGCAGTCAAATTGTGTCCAGTGTTACAGGCTAGTTCTTTGTACTATAAAACAAAGCTACAAGTACATAACTTTACAGTATATAACTTGGAAAACCATCGCAGCATGAATTTCGTTACTCTGAGATAGCGCGTAGACCCTTGATTCATCTGTATTTACTACGTGTTTAATAAAACATCTAGAACAATATTTTACCTTTGAAAAAAAAATGTTATAATATCCTCGGACGGCTGTGGTTATCAGAATAGGAATGTCGTCCTTGCGAATGGTTTATCGGTTTTAGCTTCCAAGTATAAAGTCGAGATTGAGCAAAAATTTCTAGAAAGAGGCCACACTCAGATGGACTCTACCCACAGTCTAATTGAACGAAGACTAAAAAATCGGCAAATATTCCTACCCTCAGACTATATTCGGTAATATCAGAAGCCAGGAAGAATCCTGCACCTTTGGAAGTATCCTATCTCATGCACACTTTTTTTCTAAACTACAATGACTTTAAACTACTTTTGCTACAGCTCAATTCGTCCAGGTAAATCAAAAGGAGATTTGAAGGTAACAGATCTTAGAGGCTTAAATACCTACCAAATGGGATATATTATACAAAGTGGCCCATGATCAAAAATATGAACTCCTTCCTCAGAGAAAGAACACCGTCAATCACGATTTGGTTTACGATCAACTTTATTCGAATAGATTAAAAATAACCACAAAGAAATGGAAGGACCTTCAAGATCTAAAGTCTGTATTACCTGCAGTTGTGCACTACTTCTATGATACGCTGCCTCACGAAGACTTAATCACCAAAGACAATAACAAAAACCAAAAAAAGAAAGCCAAGATTTAAACTTATTATTTAGTTATTTTATTTTAATTATTCCTAAAAATGTTAACTGTAACGTTGTTTAAATGGTATTCGCTTAGTTTGCTACATTTTATTTAAAGTAAACAGACATTTGTATCTGTTTTTATTTGAAATTAATAAAAATAAAAAAAATAAGGATTATGATTTAAAATGACGTAAACCACCACCTGTTATGAGAACACCTTGAGTTATAATAACTTACTACATTTTCTAAGAGTTCGATATACTCGTAAGCCGCCATGACGTTGGTTACAATATGTCGTATCCCTTAGTACCCTGATCAAAATTAAACAAATTTCTATTTGTACAATAAACTCACTTAGTTGCCATTACATATTATTTATTTAAGAAAACATTACACAAGCAATCTTTTATAATTATGCTATACAGTTTTTTGTGCCTCTTGTAAAATTTTCTAAAATTGGGTTACGACCTATCAGCATTAGAGTATCGATATGATGAAATAGCAAAAGAACATGGAGTTAAGTGTGCGATTACCACCTTATTACTGTGAACTTAACCCCATTGAACTAATCAGGGTTAATAAAGGGATATGTCGCGAGAAATAATATAATATTCAAACTTCACGTTCGTCAACTATTATCTGACTCCATATCAAAAATTTTATCTGATAATTGGCAAAAGGCTATAAGACGTGTCATAGCAGAGGAAGAAACATTCTTGGAACTCAATATGTTATTAAAAGGAACAATAGAACCAATTATTATTTCTGTGGGAACTAACTACACACCCCACATCCCACATTAAAAGAGTGTGGCAACTCTGGAACATTTGGCCGACTTATAGTCTTTCTTCGAACTTATCAAATATATCAATATATCCTAATCCGGAGCTGTGCTTATTTCTTAAAGATTTAAAATGAAATATATAAAGATAATATCTGAAATAGATTTATGTAGAACTTCCGGGAATTTTTCGCAAACCACCAACACAGTCACCGTTTGAAGTGGGTAAAAATATTCGGTTTTATGATTAAGTTAGATAATTGCTGATTCTTAAAAACATCTATATTAATATAAAAATGTTATGACAGGTTGGTAACGATACAGCATTCTTTTGTACCAAAAGAATCTCTGATTTGAATTTATGATTTATTATTTTGCAGGTAGAATATCTTAGAAATGAGGAAGTAATTAACACCTCATATATTTGTGGTATATTGCTAACAAAGGATATAAATATAAATTTTATCTAAAAAAAAAGTATAAAACGAAAACTTGTAAAGTGTACAGTTTATTGTCCGAATCTAAAATTATTTAGTTCTAGTGATTATTATTGCGTAAATAAAAAGGATGAAATTAACTATAAATAGTTTTATAATGGACATCAGAGATATCATACACAAAACTAACAAAGAATTAAGGCACCTTGACTTTAGCTGGTTCAAAAATATACCAAAATCTCAATCCAAATAATGTAAGACAAGGGTAAACAAATGTTTCCAGTTCTTAATTGTCTAATAAACTCTAATACAAGTGCTAACATAAATGAGAGGAAAGTTAAATTGAATTTGAATGGAGTTTTTCAATGCACACAAGTTCTTCTTCCTCTTCTTATTCCTCCTTATAAGCAATTTTGCTTGTTCATTGGCGGATTAGTACCTCTATGGAAGGTTGTTACTTCATCTTTTGCGAGGTCCTCCGATACTTCTTCTGCCGATTGGTGACTTATCTCTTGCTATTTTGACGACACGGATCTCTACCATTTTTGCTTATGTGGTTATTCCATTTTTTTTTTCTATTTTGTGTCCCTTTATTTATACGTTACATTTTCTTTTAATGTCTTCACTTCTCTTTCGATCGCTCAGCGTATTTCACGTAATTCTTCTCAGTACTCTCATCTCTGCCGTTTCCAGTAGCGTATGCGTTGTGGCTGTGTCGGGTCTTATTTCTGAGGCATATGTCCATTATTGGTCTTACACTGGCTTTATAAATTTTTGACTTCATCTCAGTGTTAATGTGTCTGTTCGCCATATAGTGTTATTAAGGCATCCTGCCTTTGCTTTTTGTACCTGATCTCTCACTTCTTCATCCAGGTCTCCATAGCTAGACAGTGTAATTCCCAGGTATTTTACTTCCATTACTTGTTCAATACTGATCCCATCAATTTCTATTTTACATCTGGTTGGGTCTTTGCTGTCTACTATTGTTTTAGTTTTCAGAGATGAAATTGTCATATTAAATTCTTTTGCTCTCATGTCAAATCTGTGAACCAGTCTTTGTAGACTATCTTTACTTGGGCTATCAATATTTACGGTCTGCATAACAGAGTATTTTGATTTCTTTGTTTCCCATTCTGTGGGTTGTAAAGGAGTAGAATGCAAAAACATGGAGTTGCTTCCAGTTTACTCCACTTAGCCTCTTCTACTTAAATCTGACTCTCACCTTCACGCTGGTGCCCCCTGTTAAACCGAGTAACCCAACTGGAGATCCGGTATCCAACCCGGATGGAAAGTTGGGTCGGAAACGGACGAGAGCGGGTGAACTGGTCCTCTAGGTTGGGAGTTGGGCGTAGGGTTAACACCCCCGACACCGTAAAAAACAACAGGTTAAGAGAATTCAAGATAAACTTTCCGGACTGAAATCTAGACGATAACTTGGCAAGAAAAATGACTAAGAGTTACAATTAAGTACGTGGAATGTAAGATCCTTATATAAAACTGGAGCATTGCGGGAACTTCTTGACATCCTGGATAAACATAACATAGACATCATAGCACTTCAAGAAGTTAAGTGGTTGGGAAAAAAATATACGAGAAAAAGAAATATACAATGTACTATAGCTGCCACCCAATAGAGCATAGACCATTGGAAAATATAGCCTCCATAACGAGTCGAACAACAATGGAACACGCTTAATACACCTTGCGGCCTTAATGAATATGGTAATCGCCAGCACATGCTTTGAGCGTAAAAATATACACAAAGGCACTTGGGTTAGCCCAGACGGTAACACAATCAATCAAATTGACCATGTTGTTGTGGACGCAAGACCTTACAGCGATGTTATGAATGTACGTACCAGACGTGGGCGCAAACATTGACTCCGATCACTACCTGGTCCAGGTTAAACTAAGGGCACGAATCTCTAACGAAAAAAAGGTAAAGGAAGCAAAGAAGATACATTCGAGGTGGACAGACTACGAAACCCTGAGATAGTTAGAAAATTTGAACACAAACTTAAAGAAAAACTAGAAGACCAAATGAGTAGTACTGTTGAAAACATAGATAATTAACTGGAATGAGTTCGAAAATATCCTGAAAGAAGTAGCAACAACAGTTATAGGAAAGAAGAAACAAGAAAGGAAGGGGACATAATGGTATGATGCGGAATGCGCACAAGCAACTAAAAAAAAAAAGAATCAGGCGTATGGGAAACTTCAAAACAGAAGGACAAGACAAAATCAAGAGAAGTACAAACAGATGAGACAAGCAGAGAAAAAAAACTAAAACAAAAGAAAAAACAACATTTAGAAAACCAACTACTCAATTCACAAAGCAAAGCGCGAAAATTTTATAAAAATGTGAACCACAACAGAAAAAGAATTAAATTCTAGAATAACCATAATAAAAAGTAAGGAAGCCGAAATTATCAATGAGCCCGATCAAATAGTGTAGAGATGGGCGGAGAATTTTGGCTGAGAAATTAAATATAGGCAACCGAGAAGTGACTGACATAAATGACCACAGTGGAGACGTAGACGATGAGAGGGAGAAAAATAATATACCAACAGAAGAAGAAGTTGCCAAGGCAATATAATGGTTAAACAACAACAAATCCCCTGGAGAAGATGGTATACCACCTGAGCTGTTCAAGTATGGAGCAAACGCGCTAAAAATATACATAATAAAACTTGTTGAATTCATTTGGAGAGAAGGAAAACTCCCAGACAGTTGGAATGTAAGTATTTTAATACCTATTCACAAGAAAGGGAATCCACTAATATGTGACAACTATCGAGGCAATTACCCTGTTAAAATACGACTTATAAAGTACTGGCTTAAATACTTTATGATCGTTTACTAGTATATACTGAGGAAAAAATAGGCAAATACCAATGTGGATTCCGAAAAGAAAGGTCAACAATTGATCAGATTTTCCTACTCAGAAAAAACCTTAGAAAAGACATATAAATATGGAATCGTTATTCACCACCTCTTCAATAGATTTTAAAAGCGCTTATGACAGTGTAGACTAGAAGCTATGCGCACTACATGGGTGTCCACAGCATCAACCTTAAGATCCTCCTCTCTTGGGCTGATATATCCGGAGACAGAATATTGTGCACCAATGTGGTTAGTAACATAGCTCCATCTAAACTACACCGCGGACATGCATTGATTAAAGAATACAACAAAAATATGGATAATTGTTAACTTTCAGGTCACAACATTTCCGATATTCTTGGAAACCGTCTCCGATACAGATTATCTCCCGTGACATCCACTCTCACGCTGCATCATTCCACTTTTGACTTGAATGCCCGATTGAGGGAAGAATGGGAAAGTAAAATAGATCCCTACTATCATAGTCTACTGGACATCACAATCAAACCTGACATTTTTTGTCAGTGAGAATCGTCTCCGTAAGATATGGGCAACCTTTATTTGAATTAGAACAAACTGCGGAAAAGGCGCCAAAACCCTCTACAGATGGGGGAAACCGAAGAGTCAATAGAATATAAAAAAAAAAGACTGGAAAAAACTCATAAAATTTAATTATGTATTTTGTAATTTAAGCCATATGCTAAATAAAATAGAATTGTAATTATAAAAAATCTGTATCAACTGCTACCTATTTTGTGCCTTTTTTTGACTAATAAAGCATAGCTTTAATTAAAGAAAATTTGAAGGTTTCATCATTCTGATTGAAAAAATTTATTTATATTAATGTGTTATGTGAACATGATAATATTTCATGTTCACATTTCACATACGTATAAAGAAATGACCCCATAAGATTCTGCAGTTAGTGTACTTAAAAAATCATGTACAACATGCACTTATATTTTACTCAACAAGCCTGGGAACAGAACACGAAATAAAAATTCATATATATCGCATTTTATGAAATTCGCACTTCCTACGATTCCCACATGAGTAATGGCACCAAAAAAGTCAAGGAGTAATCGGTAAATATTAACTTTTCTTTTCGCTATAGTACGTCGATTTATCGAGTATCGTTCCCGCTGGGTTTTCAACATCTAGCGGGCCCTGGGAATTATTACCTATGTGGATGTCGGATCGAAGCAAGCGGGGGGCTACGCGATGCTCGATTGAGCGATTGTTGGCAATTGTTGTAGACATAAAAGGAACAAGGGAATAAATATCGATGGTAATAGAGACACTTATGGACTTTATCAACTAACTGTAATTTCTTTAAACCGTTGAGCTTTTGTAATGAAAACACGGACTAGGTAGAAATCAATCAATTAGATTACACAGGTCAAGGATGAAAAAAATTTTGAACTAAAATCATAAATTAACATATTTGTTCGTAATTTTAGGATACTAAATCCAAATGTGATACTTATTAACTTGTACGACCCTATCACCAACCATTTCCTTAAATCTATATTATTTATTTATAATACCTACCTTTATTTAAAAAGTGCTTTCGTAGAGAACTAAACATTAAGATATAGCTACATTAATAGCACTCCTGAAATACATTTCTGTTAACAGATGATGTTTAGTTTACTGTCTATCTAACCTCACATTCAAGTTTGCGATACATTTGCTCAGTACAATGTCTAATTGGGTTATAAAAGCCATTTTGGTAGTTTTCGTTACACTTGTAACGACTTTGTGACTGAAAGACATTAAGCCCCATAAAAAAGAAAATTAAATCTGAACTTTTAATTGCCCAGGAAATAAACAAGCTAATAAAATTTATATGGATCCCATCACACATCGGAATCAAGGGTAATGAAGCAGTAGATAAAAGTTTGCCAAGTGCAGCAACGAGTAAGGATAGTGAAATAGTGAATAGGTACTCACCAACACCATGTGAGTTAAAATCGTGGATCAAGTCCAAAATGTGCTTATGGAAACGCAAGTTGTGCCAATCGCATCATATGAGATTGGCACCCTATACCATTTCTTCGATATAGCAGAAACGAGATATTACCTTGCAGTACTCAAAAACTGACAACCCCTGCCTACAAACAGTGTTAATCAGACTACGCCTTGGACACTCAAGACTAACACATTCATACCTTTTCACAAACAGTGACCCTTTCCTGTGCGAACTGTGTAACATATCAAGCATAATATATTAATAGACTGCCAACATTATGAACAACAACGGTCTCATTATCGCCTATGTGTCCGATAGAAAATCTAAGAGAATATCTTAAATATATACAAATATCACAATGTACAACATATCTTATGTAATCATGAAAAACACTCATAAAAATAAAAACAATTTTTACAAGATCGGATCTTAGTCTAAAACTCAGAATGCGAATGATCAGATGTTGCAGTTTCTTTGTCTTACTGTATGGCTGTGAAAATTGGACAATGGACTCTGACTTAAAAAAAAAGAATAGATGCCTTTGAGATGTATATATCTTCTTCTTATAGTGCCGTGTATTATACCTATAGTGCGTTAGCGAATTATCTTAAGGCCAGACGTCTGTCTTTTGCGACATGCAAAAGATCGCCAGTGTTATTTATGCCTGTCCAGTTCTTTATGTTCCGTAGCCACGGCATATGTTTGCGACCTACTCCTCTCTTGCCTTCAATCATATATGTATATATGTATATATACAGACGGATATTGAGAATTCCATGGATACAAAAAGTTATCAACGACGAAGTTCTTCGGCGCATGAGTAAATAAAAAGAATTACTCAGCATAATCAAAGAGAGAAAAATACAATACTTGCGTCATGTGTGGAGAGGTGAAAGATATGAATGATTACTCTGAGATAGCGGCGGCAAAAGATCAGTTGTAAGACGCCAGAACTCGTGTCTGAAAGATCTGAGGAGATGGTTTAACCGATCATTTGCATAAATCTTTCGTACAGCAGCTTTTAGAGTTACAATTGCTATTTGGATCGCCAACCTTCGAAAAGAGACTGCGCAATAAGAAGAAACAGATCGATATTTATAGTTTTCTTTACTTTGAACAGTCTCATGTACATACTCTTTCTGTTTTATTGTAATAATATATAGTTTTGACAATGTGATACAGGACAGTGCCGTTTTCTATTTGTGGTTTGCATTAGTGTTATTGATAATATGATATCCAGAGGTCAGGTTTTGTTTTTTTTTGCAGTGGTTACTTTTCCTTAGCACAAGAAGCACATAACCGTGAACAGTGGCGAAAAACTCTGAGATAGCGCG
>NW_027312293.1:0-32723 GCF_040954645.1 Diabrotica undecimpunctata | reverse complement strand
TGCGGGTTCTGCAATATTTTAGACATTTTAAGTCGTGTTTTATAGAAAATTGAGCAGTGTATTTTAAAGGATAAATACTTATTATTTACATACTGTCACTGTAACTGCCAAATCTTAAAATTTGTCAGATAACTAATTCTGTTCAACCTCAAGAAATGGCTCCACATGCTAGCAAAGAAAAGAACAAGAAACTCTCGAATGAAAGTACGCTTTTGGAGAGAATAGAAGAGAATCTTTTTGAAGATGCGAAAACTGCAAGAATTATGTCACAGTTTCCAGAAAGAAAGACAACAAGTTGGCGCAGAACTAAAGCATCGCGTCTTAGGTACCGACCTGCAGGAAAAAAAACCAAGCTCTAACACCACAACAGAAGTAATCAAGACTTTTGGGACAGGGTAATATTTACAGATGAGAAAATTTTTCAATCTTCTAAAAAGGGAAAATTGGGGTGTAAAGACCAGATACTAATAGATTAAAACCTCTATATATTGATAGATATCAAGCAGCTGGTCATTTTAGCGCCAATGTATGGGGATAGGTTTCATCTAAAGGAATGGGAATGGTATGGAGTATTGATGGCAGGTTTGTTGAGCAGACTTATCTGAATATTTTAGAAAACATCATGTTTTCCAATGTAGAATAGTTGTATCTAAAAAATAATTTTATCCTTTAACAAGATAATTGTCCTGTTCACACTGCAAATATAATAAACCAGTGGCTCCAGAATAACATCGTACCTTATCATGTCGCAGCTACAGTCCAGATTTAAACCCAATTCAGAATGTGCGGAAGGTTATTATAAAACTTTTTTATCGGCGTAATTTTATACCTCAGAAAGCTGAAGAGCTGTGGCACGGTATACAACAGGTTTGGGAAGAGTTCTCTGAAGAAGACAATTTCATAGTTTCTTTCACGTAAATGGACTACAAGCTGTTATCGATGCTGATTGTGATATTACAAAATATTAATTTTATTTTTACATACCTAAATGTAGTATAACTTTGGTTTTCCAGAACCTCGATTTCTTTCGAAAGTTTCTTGTACCCTCCATTTTTTATTAATAGAAAAACTGTGCTTATGTCAAAATGTTTTGCTGTCTCTGATAGTTTCCAGTTATCTTTTAATTTGAATAGAATTATTGCTTTAACATATTGGTAAAAACAATCCTATTTTATGTAATATCATGTAATATTAATAATTAATAATTATAATAAATGTAATCATTTATATAGTCTTTATAAAATCCAGGAATTCAAAATAATATTAAAATTTAGACCTTAATAATTAATAAAATTTATGAATTAATATATGTAACCAATCGTTTGTTGTTTGTTTGTTTAATTTATTATTTGTCTGTCATAATAGATTTTTTAGGAACCAGCTGTACATCAAAGTATTTCTGCCACAGGTTTGATAAATGTATGTGGCATATTATTTTCATCTTTTATACACTGCCTAATTATTAATAATATTAGCTAATTATTTAAAACTTCCATAATTTTATATTCTATAATTTGAGCTGAAAATAGTATGCGGACTGGTAGCTTATACAGGAGCTCTTCCTGGCAGATTACATGGAGTATGGAGGAACGAGGTTGCTGAGCGCATTTTTTACCATGGATGAACTAGTCTAGCCATATAGCGGACTCACGATGCGCAGGTCTTCAACTATCTGAGTCAGTGAAGGGTCTAGAACGCGTGGCGTCTGGAACACAAGAACGTACTTCTGAAAGCACCAACCTTTCTTGAGCCTTGAAGGACATCGAGGTTGGTAGTGCTTTCCAAGGGTTGGTACTGCTAAGGAAAAGTATCACCTTATCTGTCTCCTTTTGTGTATTGATAAGCTGCATAAAAGGATGCTGCGAGGACGCTTCGATGATATGATTGAGAGATCAGGAGGCTTATTCTCGAGGAAATTTGGTTTTTGCAAATGAAAAAGCACGATTACTGCAATCGTGAGTGTATTCGACGCACTGCGCAACAGAGAGCATGACATGCTGTTGTTCGATGTTAGGAATACATTCAATACGCTGCAGTGAATACGCTGCAACGAGATAATGAAAGCAATTGAGAAGAGAGAATCTAGTTACCTGGTTTATATGGTGGTGGAGTATCTGTTCGATAGAAGGATTATGATGGAGAAGCGCACGATCGTTAACGCGACGCCTGGGATTACCCAGGTTTCTGTCTTGAACCCGACTCTATGGAACCTGGCATGTGCCAGGTGATAAACTGTTAATACAAAGAGGATACAACCATTTTCGCATTCGCGAATGACCTCGCTGTGCAGGTGGTAGTGCGTGATGAGCCAAGTCTCAAATACTAAGTTCGAAACGCGGACGACATCGTGAAGAAATAGATGCATGGACTAAAACTTGCGGTAGAGACCATTACAATTTGCAGAGGCATGCCTAATACCCAAGAAACAAAAAAGTATCTAAGAGTAAAGTTGTGTCAGACCAAAAAGTGACGGTAGCTCTTGCGGTAAATAGTCCGGAAAGCTGCGTATGGTGCGGCTGCGCTAGGGAGTGTTATGCCCAACATTAAGGGCCTGACACAGTATTTTGTAGTCGATCATCCTCTACGCGGCATTAGACTAAAGTGAAGCGGTAGGATATCGGATTACAGAAGGCTTATGACAAGAGTGGACAAAGAAGTCTGCTGCGAGTGGCATGCACCTACAGGACTATGTCTGCGGCAGCCTTGTGGCCCTCACTGAATGTGTTCCTCTGCATTTGTTGGAAGTTAAAAAAGCTATATGAGAGAAAACCTTATTAGGGCCCACGGAAGACCAGAAAGAAAAATGTCAATGGGTAGACTGATAACACGAAGGATGGGACACAGTGGACAAAGAGTGTGACAAGTGGATAAATTGATATATGTAACCAATTGTTTGGTATTTGTTTGTTTATTTTATTATTTATCTGTCATAATAAATATAATATAATGTACGACCAATCAAATACACTGCTCAAAATGATTAAATCGTATTAAGAATTGTATCAATTTTTTAGGAACCAGCTGTACCTATTGACCTAATAAAATTAGATACTGAGCAATCAATTAAAATGTTACTTTTACTAAATAAACTTTTGGAAGATACGAACTGACAAAGAATCACCCGAGGAATGAAAGAAAAGATCATGACCACATTTATATCCTAATAATTAGCTTGGAATCTCGAAATACAAGGAAATCATTACCAATGGAGTCTAGAACGAAGATAATATTTAAAGGAACAATTTCGAATACAGATAAACAAGTATGTGGAATAAAGAAAATTAAGAAAATATAGGCAATAAAAAGGAAGAAAAAGGCACGGAAACAATAACGAATATCAAGAGAAAACAAGATAAAAGGGAATACATAAAAAGTTGACAGTTGAAGAAGAGACAACGCAAAATTAGAGGTTAGACAAGCGAAACGAACGAGCTGGAGAAAGTTTGGTGAAGAACTGGATCACAATTTCAGAAATAATAACAAAAGTTTCTGGGGTAAAATACAAAGTCTAAGCGGAAGAAAAATAAAAGAAACCAGGTTTAAAAAATAACAAAACAAAAAAAAAACAGATATAAAAGATATAATAGGTATTTAGAGACATTAATTTACAAAAAAATTCAGGAAAACCAACAAAACTAAGAACCAAAGACTACACAAGAAGAGGAAGTTTTTGAACAAAAACTGAGACAGCTCTTGTTGGAGGAAGGGTTATCAAGAAATAAGACAAGAAAAGAAGGAGGAACGAACGACATCTATCCTGAAATGGTAAAGTGGATAAGAACAGAAGGTAAAAAATGGCTTCTAGAAATCCTGATAAAGGCATGGAGAACAGAAAGTAGACCAAAAGACTGGAAAAAGAATGATATGTACCTATTCACAAAAAAGGAGAATAGATTGCGAAAATTTGTAGGATTATTTATTTGTCATCCATAACTTTCAAAGTCTATACAAGAATAATAGAAAAAAGACTACGCGTAGCAAAAGACAAAAAATTGGACGAGGAACAAACTGCATTCAGACAGGAAAGGGGGACAACAGATAATATATTTATCTTGAAACACATAATAGAAAAAATAAACGAAAAAGGGGAAGATTTATATCTCACATTTATAGATTTAAAAGCGGCATTTGATAAAATAGATAACACCAAGTGTTATGTAGTGAGTGTGAACACTCACTCGCGTCGATATTGTAGGAGAAGTATTTTGAGCAATATTTCCGGCAGCGGTAGGAGCAGTGGCAGTGGCTGAGTGTAAATGCGACATTACATGTACTTGGAAAATGACTATATAATCGTAATAAAAAAAAACGAAGTAGAATAAGAAGAAGCACCTGGGGAACGAGTTACCTAAAAAAACGGCCTTGTGTTACGTAAATGACCGTCTAGAATACCTAGAGAACGACGATAATGTGCTACTAACTAAAAAACTGATGCTGCGTACAGTGTTAAATAGAACTAAAACACGTTTTTCACCCAAAGAAGCAGAATTAAGTGACGTAGTATTCACAAAGCGTAAAAAATGTAAGCTCATAATGAAAATTGTAAATTAAAGCTTTAGAGAAAACTAAATTTTTATTTTCTTGTGGTGACTAAACCATCAACAAGCCTTTTAGAAAAGAAATTGCATAGCCAATGCTATGTTTAAATTTCCTGATATATTCGTAATTATAATTTAACATTTTTATTTTAATTTTATAAAATACACAACTATCACACGTCTTAACTAACAAACTCCTAAAACATTGTCATCCGAAGTTAAAACAAACCATTTTAGTTTTCTCTTTGTGTAAAGATCCGGTCTACTCATTTTATTCCACACTTTAATCCAGCTCACATATTCGTCTCTGCTTGGTAACAACTTTAGTGCATACACATACTTATGTATCCCTAGCTTTGATTAGGGTCTACTAAGGGTTAAAGCAATAAAACACGTTTTTACACAGATTTATATACTGCGGCTAAAACGACGTGAAGTGTGTGCGGAGAACAAAGAAAGATTATTTTTATTCTATTATGCGGTACCACATTATAAAGTGCTGTTTACTTAAGCCACTTTTTTGTTGAGGTCAGAGAAGTTACAAAGCTTAAGTGCATAGATTTGTCTTTGTTTATTTAGGGTTTATACTAGCTTTTATAAAATTTTATAGGAGATATAAAATAATTTTATATTTTTGTTGGGAATAGGCCACAATTTTATTTCAAATTAAGTGCATTTGATGTTTTGATTTCCATTTCGGAAATCGTTCTCAAAATACAAAACATTAACGTTTTATATTTTGAGATGATTAAGTTCAAAATGTTGACAAGGTTCGAAGGTTGCTCAAAATAGTCTAGTAGAACATTGGCAGCTTTTCCAGTCTCCTGGTTAGTGACTCTTTTGATTGATATATACCAAGCTGATTTAAAACTGGTTTTACAATATCGTCGTTGCTCAGAAGCTGGTACTGCTCATCTTTGGTCTAACAGTCTCCTCGACCCAACCTCGGTTTCATCTATTTCTTCAACTCCTCAGCGTTGCACCGTAATGCAATAACTTACGCTATGGTAGTTATATTATCATCATGTTTCATTATACACTTCCAGCTTCCTTCAACTACAACGCAGGCAAATTGGATGAACAAGAAAATAACAAAGAAACGGCCATTGTCGAATCTTAGGGCTGCTTTATTGGGATAAGCACTTATTCTTCTTAAAGTTCCATCTCCTATCGGAGGTTGGATATCATAACGGCTATGGTCACTTTGTTGGCTGCTGCTCTGAAAAGTTGTAGTGAACTACAGTTAAACCATTCTCTAAGGTTCTTCAGCTAGGAGATGCGTCTTATTCCTATGCTTCTTCTTCCTTGGATCCTTCCTTGCATAATAATTTTTAGCAGCTCATATTTTTCTCCTCTGATTATGTGACCCAAATACTCTAGTTTTCTTCTTTTTATGCTGTTCATAATTTCTAACTCCTTATTTAGACGTCGTAGTACCTCAGATTTGGAAATCCTTTGAACCCACTGAATTTTTAATATTTTTCTGTAACACCACATTTCGAACGCCCCTATTTTTCTTATGTTTTGTTTCTTCAATATCCAAGCTTCCATTCCGTATAGTGAGATAGAAAATATGTAACATCTTAGAGCCCTCAATCTGAGATGCAACTGAAGGTCTCTGTTGGTAAGCATTGTCTTCATTTTCACAAATGCTTGCCTTGCAGTTTCAATTCGGACTTTGATTTCTCTACTTTGGTCATTTTTGTCATCAACCCAGGTTCCCAGATATTTCTATGTCTCTACTTTTTCTATTTGGGTTTGCTCTATCATTAATCTTTTATTTTCATGTTGCATTTTTGAGACAATCATAAATTTAGTTTTTCTCTTATTTATTTTTAGTCCGTATCTAATGCAATAATCGTTAATTCTATTTACCAATTCTTGTAGCGATTCCAGGGTGTCTGCCATAAGCACTAGCATTATCCAAAAGAAACCTTTTCAACAACTTTTTTTTGGGACAACTTTTCCTTCTTCAAATATGTCTTTGCTAGAGGAATAAACTTTTTATGAAAGATGGCACAAGATATTCAGGCAGCGTACTGATTATAATACCGATCTGGGATATTCTGCTTTCTGTTAAAAGTTTTTAATATCGCGAAAATTTTTAGGCTTATCAAACACTGTCAGCTTTAGTCTATAGCTGCCAAATTCAGTGGGAAAACATAATACCTACTGTTATCCGGGTCTTTATGTTTTTATATATACCGGTGCGCTTATCTCAATACTTGCTGCTAGGGTTTTTAGAAATACTGCTCGCTGGTATAACCTTGTTTCGTCACCGTTATAAATTTGACAAAGTTATGGTTTCCAGTTTATAGCAAAATTCTGCCAATGCTTCTCCGTCGGCATTGCGCAAGATGGCACTGTCTATAGAAATACTTTTAATAATAAATTCCCAAACTTCACAGCAAGTCCCCGTTCTGCTAAGGGTTTCTATAAAAGAATAATGGTGATGACCGTTTGCATTGATTTTACATGTATATCTCAATGTCTTCCTTACACACATGATCATCATCCACCTTGCATTCAAAGCATATAATCATATAACTTTAAACTTGTTGTATTGTATCTTCCTCTGTTTCGTGTATCTTTTCCACCAACAACGTCGCATTGGGATAAACTCAAAGAGAATATTACTCTTAGTATTATTGTGTGTTATACAGGTATTCAGTGTTATCTTACTTCATTCCTGGTTAATAATTTTTTTTTGTTACTAAAGACACAGAAGTGTACTTACATTAAAATCTGGTCAGTAAGACCAATAATTATCAATTTGTTTCTAACTTAAATTACTAATGAAATCTTAAAATTAGGTGTCTACTCACTAGTATCTTTCCTATTATTTCTAATAACTAGCATTAAATTTAGCATGCATACTCGCACAACACTTTACTCTGTTTTTCACTCACTCATTATACCAGTTCAAAAGGCTTTGTTCTTTTGAGCCTTCTTTCTAGGTTCGTATTGTCGAGGAGCTGGATAGCCTCGACGTTTACATGATGATGGAGTCGTTGTTCATGGCTCCCTGCAAATTTCTTGATTATCTGATTGACGTCTTCCATCTTGAGGTCCCGGTGAAGGTCGTTGTTCCTAACGTACCAAGGCGCATCTACGATGTTCCTCAGTACTTTATTCTGGAATATCTGGATTACTTTGATGTTACTAGGCTTGGCACAGCCCCAGAGTTGGCAGCCATAGATACTGGTCTCAGTATTTGTTTATAGATTAGGAGTTTATTATTTATGGATAGAGAGGCATGTCTTCCCATTAACCAATACATTTTCTTGTAGCGGATGCCTAGTTCTTCTCTTTTCTTCTTCACGTGAGCTTTCCAGCTAAGTTTCGCATCAAGAGTGATCCCCAAGTACTTTGCTGATGTTGCAATAGGCACTTGGACATCATTTATTCTAATAGGAATATTATTAATTCTCTTATTGGTAAAATTTATATGCACTGATTTATTCTCATTCAGTTTAATTTTCCATTTTTTGATCCATTCATGGATTTTATTTATTGAACTTTGTAGTTTTTCTGTAGCTTCTTCGACGGTGTCACTTACCGCTAAGACAGCAGTGTCATCTGCGAAGGTAGCTATGGTGTCGTCTTCTAGTTCAGGTATATTACACGTGTATATTAGATATAGGACTGGACCCAATACACTCCCTTGTGGAACACCTGCTTCAATATCCTTGAGATCAGTGTATGCATCTTCTTTTTTAACTCTAAAATGTCTGTTCGCTAGATATGATTGTAATATATTTGAATATTGTTTAGGCATGAATGATTTAAGTTTATGTATCAAACCCTTATGCCAGACTTTATCAAACGCCTGTGCCACATCTAGGAAGGTTGCAGAATAGACTTTTCTTTTCTCTAATGATCTTTCAATTATAGCAGTTATTCTATGCACCTGGTCAATTGTCGAATGCTTATTTCTAAATCCAAATTGATGATCTGGAATTATTTTCTTTTCTTCAATTATTGGTAGGATTCTTCGCAGAAGGAGTTTTTTAAACACCTTGGACATCACAGGTAGGAGTGATATTGGTCTATATGATGTCACCTCATTGGGGGGTTTCCCAGGCTTTGGTATCATGATCACCTCAGCTATCTTCCATAAATCTGGAACATATTCTAGAACATAAGGCAGCATTTATTAAATTTGTTAATTTTACGATAGCTTTTCTTGGTAAATTTTTTAGCAGTCTTCCGGTAATGAGGTCATAACCTGGTGCTTTATTTGGGTCGATTTGTTCTTTAATTAACTCAGCTACTTCTTTTGGGGAAGTTGGCTTGATATTCTCATCTATTTACTTTGGTTCAGGCCAATCCTGGTCATCGTCTTGGTCATCTTGCAACTTAAATGTGTTCTCTAGATGAGTGTCAAATCTCTCTGCCTTCTGCTGATTATTTCTGGCCCAACTACCGTCTTCCAGTTTTATTGGAGGAGAATGTAATATTGGCCTTTTAATTCTTTTGTAGCTTTCCAAAGCGAATACTCTGTGCTGCTGTCGTTTGTTAACTCTTCCAGATAAGATTTAATAGATTCATTCTTAATTTTCTGGATTTCTCTTTTAAGTTGCTGGCTGGCATTGTTTAGGTTAGTTTTGTCTCGATGGGGCTCTCGTTTGCTGCCATTTTCTTCTTAGTTTTCTTTTTTCTTTTATTAATTCACGAATTTCTTTAGGGTAGTTATTCTCTTTAACTTTTGTTTTCAGTATGGGAGTGCAATCCCATGCTGAATCTTGAATATCTTTGACAAATAAATCTAATTCTTGATCTATCTGTTCAATTGTCTTTAGTGGCACGGCTAAAATGATCTTTTCTTCAAGAGTTACTTTAAAACTTTCCCAGTCTGTGAGCTTATTAGTTAAGGTTGGGTTGTTCTCTTTTCTAATAATCATATCACTCATGGTTAGAATTATGGGTGAATGATCGGAGTTCATATCCCATCCTTCACAAATGTCCAAGTAATTGGATGAGATATTTTTAATTATGAAGAAATCTATTAAATCTGGTATTTTATTCCTATCAGTTGGCCAATAAGTTGGCTTCCCTGTAGATATTACATCTCCTTTCTGATCTTTGACAGCTGCTAATAGTTCTTTTCCTTTAGTAGTTGTAAGCCTAGACCCCCATTAAATGTGTTTCGCACTAAAATCACCCCCAATGATATATCTATTGCCTAAACTTTTCATAAAATCAATATATTGATTTTTTTTAATATTATGTCTAGGAGGACTATAAATTGCACTTATGTTTATTTCTGCGTCTTTAATCCTAATACATACTGTGGTAGCTTGTATGTGTTCGGTGACATACTTCATCTCTTCATGGTGTTTGATGTTGTCTTTGACTATCACTGCACTACCTCCTTTCGCTACATTGTCCGGATGTACTGTGTGATATACCTTATATCCATGAATTCTAATGTATGATTGATGGGTGAAGTGTGTCTCAGAAATTAAACACACATCTATCTTTTCAATATCTAGGATTGCTAGAAGCTCGCTATGATGCTTCAGTAGTCCATTGGCATTCCATTCAATTATTCTTACATCATTTGACAAGAAATTTACTAATCATGATTTAATCATTTCCCATTTTAGAAAAATCCTTAGTCGCTACAAAAATAAAAGTCAGATATACACTGATGGTTATCCATCTCCAGAAAATGTCCTTAAATTTAAACTAACTGATGTTAGTACTATCTATACAGCTGAACTGAATGATCTATATCGCGCCATAAAAATAACCAATATGACAATAAACTGCAAAGATATTATCTTCCAAAGCATCTGACAACTATTTTCAAAAAATCCACTTAAAAAACCTGTCATACCAGGCTTATATCAATCACAATGAAATAAATCTGGATTCCATCCCATATAGGAATTAAAGTCAACGAAATTGCTGACTATAGTGCTAAATACGCAATAGTGAGTGATGTTTCAGAAATTGCAAACACATCGGTACCACCACATTTTATAACAAAATCAATATTAGGTACGTGGAAAAATGAACAAAGTGTGTCAAATTCAAAGTTAAAACAAATGAAACCCCGCAAAGAGACATTTAATGTGTTACCAACCCCGAGGAGCCAAGAAATAATAATAACACGTCTCAGCCTCGATCAGACTATGTTAACGCGTGATTACGTAATTAAAAAGTGCGAATTGCCGCGGTGTGAAACTTGTAATACCACTCCAGCAATAAAACATATACTATGTGAATGTCCGCTCTATAATAATCAACGATGATAATAATAGAAGCTGCTGCGGACTGTAATTTCAACAATATTCTAAATTTCTTGAAAGACATTAATAAGTAACACAAAATTTATTAAACATATGTAATCTATTAACTTATCGCTAATGGTCATTTCGTCGATACCATTATCTATATAAAAAAATATTGTTACTGTAATATGGAACTTTTTTTATAGTTATTTTTATTTACAATCTATATCATTACGGAGCATTACAAGTAAATGTGTTATAGGTTTTTAGCATCAAATAGAGTCATCTAATGATGCCTCACCTTAATCTATTTTGGTTTAGTTTTGAGGAAGATCTTGTGGCCAGGTTCTATCTAGTCTTTTTGTGGCTAGACCATTGTTGAATAATTTCCTTACTAGCTCATTTTCATGGTGAATGGTACACTCATTTTATGACTCCGTGGCTCGATGAATTTCTTCTCTAATGAAAGGAATCTTAACGTCGTAGTAAAGTGTTTGATTACTTACGTACCATAGTGCATCCACTATCGATCTTAGCACTATAGACTGGAATCTTTGGATGATATTCAGCGACGTTGGCTTTGCACAGGCTCATAAGTGTAGTCCGTAGAACCAGATAAGCTTGAGTATGGCTTTGTATGGAAGAATTTTGGATGTTAACTTTTAATTTACGTCCAAGGAGCCAATACATTTGCCGGAATTTTAAGTCGAGCTGATTTCTCTTGATCTGGATTTGTTTCTTTCAAGTGAGACGTTGGTCAAGATGGAGGCCAAGGTATGTAGCGTCTGTTACTGTTGGTATTCTTACATTTTCCATTCTTACAGATGGGCATATGCTGTGATGGTTGGTAAATGTTGAGTTGATTTTGTTTTGTTTACTTTTGTTCTCCATTTAGTATACCAATCACTGAGTATGTTATGATGATAGTGCAGGTTTTGTGAGGCTTGTATGGGATCTTCATTTACAGCTAGTAGTAAATCAACTTTCAGTACAAAGGAAGCGATCGTCAGCGAAGGAGTCTCTGGTATATCGGCTGTGTAGAGTGAAAAAAGCAGCGGCCCTAGAACACTACCGTGCGGGACTCCGGAGTTGATTGGACAGAGGTTTGATTGTTGGTCTTTGAATTTAACAGAGAAATAATCATTTGATATGTAGGATTTAAGTAGGAGAAAATAGTTACTGAATAGTGCTATTTTTACTTTGTAAAGCAGATCTTTCTTCAAGACTTTTACATATTTCATTTATCATTTGATGTACTTATTGGGTAGTGAAGTGATTTTGCCGAAAAACAAACTGATGTTTTGGTAATAATGTTAGGAATTCATGATGACCTTTGTAGCAGCAATCTTTCAAAAACTTTGCTTACGGTTGAGAGTAGGCTGATGGGTCGATAAGATGCTACTTTATTGGGCTCTTTTCCTGGCTTAACGATTATAATGATTTCAGCAAATTTCCATATTTTTGGAAAGTATGATAAGCTTAGCATGCGGTTAAATATAACTGTTAGCAAAGCAATGGTCTTGCGAGGAAGTTATTTTAGTACATCAACAAGAAAACTAAGTTCATGTAGCTGGTTGTATACCATGTATCACAAAAAATTTATTTAAAATTGTTAATCAAAGGTATATAATTAAAACATCCAATCGGGCTACATCATAAAACGTTTTCGGAATCTATATTTCATCATCAGTATGTCATTTTCAGACTATTCGAAAACGGAGCCAATGAAGTTGGTCTAAAGGTAACGAGGACAGGACCAAGTACAAATGGTGGTTACGAAGAACCCAAGACCAAGGGTTAGACAAAACGTAACAATTAATGAATACAGCTTTGAAGTAGTCAAAGAATTTAAATACCTGGGAGCGATCATAACATCTGAAAATAAATATGAAAAGGACGTGGCAGCCAGGATCATTGCAGGAAACAGGGCATATTACCCATTATTGACCGTACTTAAATCAAAAATACTTTTAATACCAACAAAAATAAAAGTGTACAAGACAATAATTTGTCCCACAATAACGTATGGAAGCGAGACATAGGCTCTGAACCAGCGGGAAACGACAAAATTACTGGTACTGGAAAGAAAGATACTGCGGACTATCCATGAGCCTTGCAGAGAAGAGACAACAGGAGAATAAAGAAGAAGACACAATGATGAACTCCAGACATTATATGGAGATGAAAACTTAGTACGCTACATTAAAGCAAACCGAATGAGATGGGCGGGCCACGTACTAAGATCTCCTGAACGCCACATTCTGGGAAAGACCCGATGGCAGAAGGTCAGTTGATCGCCCAAGAAAAAAATAAAAGGACGCAGTAGCCAGTAATCTACGCAAAATGAGAATACAGCAATGGAGAATAGCGGCTCAGGACCGAAAACAATGGAGGGAAATAGTAAATGCGGCCAAGACTCACATAGAGTTGTAGAGCTAAATAATGATGATGATGATGATCATCAGTGTGTCTAGGTGTACATGTTTTGAGCCACTAAATATTTGGGTAAAAACCCGTTAAATGTTATTAATTTAAAATTAGGTTACATTATTGGATCTTACATATGTTATGATGTTAAAGTTGAATAACACTAATATGAAACTTGATAATAATAATATGATTATTGCTATATAATTATGTGTAATACTAATATCTTTTTTCTTTTTTCAGGTAATGAATGATCTTTATTATGCAGTGAAACCAGAATGTAAGTCCTATTAGATTACCTATGATTGAAAATTTATTGAATATATTAGAAAATTTAGTATATTCATATAAAACTATCCTTATTGGGGGTATAAAAAGTAATAAAATACCATTATTGGAAAATAATAATTGCAAAAGTACTTATATTACCTACTTTACTTTACTTTACATTACTTACTTTCCGGGAGTTATATCTTCATCAGTAATTGATGACTTGTTTGGGCTACCGTGCCAAGATATTTTACCACCGATTCCAGAGCGACCTGGTTGACGACATTCTGATCTAACTGGAAAATTTATTGTTTCTGTTTCTGATGAGGTGTGATAGCTACATCTTAAAACAAAACATACTGGTCCAACTCCCCTCCTCGTAAACGTTTCATCTATCCTCAAATAGGAGGACAGATGGACCAGCCCTAAACCAGTATTGTTTAAAATAATCAGAATACAGCAGTAGTTATTACTCTATAATACAAAATATGTACAATTTTGTAAATATGTTTTTACAAAAAATGAAATTTAAAAAACTCAAATAAAATTATCACACGTGGCAATTTCAATTATCGTAAAAACCACTCCTAGAAGTACGCATCGATGTGTTATAACTGGCATCTCTTAAGCAACTTACGTTAAACGATACAACAGAGTAGGATAGACTTGCCCTGTTGCCAAGCTTGGTCAGGTATACCTAGCGGACTGACTATCCTCCTAGTCCATCTCTCCTCCTTTGACCCTATGTGTGTTTTGATCAAAAAATTTTTCTGGTCGAAAAAACAGAGAAACTTATCTTTGCATTGATTTTGGCACTTTTGTAGCAGTATCTAAAGACCACCTCGCGCCAAACCCAGTTATATCCCAGTTGTGCACCTAGAATTTTTCTGGGGTGGGGTTTGTTTTGGCACCGAAATTGTTTTTATGCTACCTTCATTTTGAGTCCGTAAAATTTGGGTTTTAGTTTAATTTAAAGTACTAAAGATAGCAGTGCCAAAGATTCAGGTATCTAAACTCCGTAAACTAATTTTCGAAACCAAATTTCCTTTTTATTCAGGTATCTGTTATCCTGCCTACCAACTAAAACCACCATTTTCGACTTGACGGCAGTTGACTGTCGCACGAACCGTACTCCGAAAGTGGGATGGCCGCTGTAAGGCTGACGACATTTTTGGAACACTCCATTCTCTTATCTATATTTTATTTCTTTTGTTGGTCCGGTTGGGGGTTCTCTTCTTCATCTTTCTTTTTAATTACTACTCTGAGATAGCGCGTAACACTATTCCGTTCCCGTCCGTCGTCTTCACGATCATCTCTTTTACAGTCACAGGGTTTATACTTATTTCTCTATAGATTCTGGTTCTCTCCACTGTACATCTATTACACATCAGCATCTTGGTCCGCTGGGCAACATCTTCCATGTTGCTCCAGCCTTTTTGCTTTTTTTCATTGATCTTTCCCTTTCTTCCTTTTTTATGGCAGCTGTGATATGCTCTTTTCTCTCATAGATATATCTTCTTTCTACTGTTGTACACATGCAAAGGAACGCAACCCTTAATAGTCGCCAAGGCCGCCGCAGATACAGTCCTATAGGCGCACGCTACTAACAACAGACTCATTTTATTACCTCTTCTTCCTTCATCTATTTCTTCTTTCTTTCTTTCTCCCCTTCCTTTTACCCTATTAGGGTTTCGGATTTGGGCTAGCTATTTTAATTTCCATTTACCCACCTCTTCCATTCTTTTCTGTTTCCTGCCATTATTTTCAATTCTTCGAGTGATTTTTGTTTAAGTTTTCCCGCCTCTACTACTTGCTGTATCCATTTTTTTCTTGGTCTGCCTCTTTTTCTTTTTCCGATGTTTTTTGCTTCAATAATTTTTCTTGTTATTCTATTGGATTGCATCCTCATCAGATGCCCATACCAGTTCATTTGTCTCTTTGCTATTTTGTTCATTATCGGTTCCTGATTGGCCATTCTCCTAATAGTCTCGTTGCTTAATCTATCCCATTTTGTCTTTCCAACTATCCTTCTTAGATCTCTCATCTCCATTGCGTTTATCCTGCTCTTATGTTTTTGCAGAGTTGTCCAGTTTTCACTTGCATAGAGCACAGTCGGTATCACTATTGTTTTATATATTTTTATTCTTGTTTCTCGTGCAAGTTCTCTTTTTCCCATTATTGGGGCTAACGCAAAATATAACTTGTTTGATTTCTTTGCTCTATTTGTTATTTCCCAGTCTATTTTTCCGTCATTAGTTATTATACTTCTCAGGTATTCGTAAGTTGTTACTATTTCCAATTCTGAGTTTTTGCATTTTATCTTTATTTGATTATCTTCCTTATCTCCTTTGCCGCTGATTATCATTACCTTACTTTTTTCCTCGTTTATCTCCATTTTTAGTTCTTCTATTTGTTCTACCCATATATCTAATATTTTCTGCATTTTATTCTCGGAATCTGCTATTAGAACTATGTCGTCTACATACATTAAGGACTCTATTGTTACCGGTTGTAATCTGCGGTAACCTATTATTGTCTGTAGTTGATTGGTTCTGACTCTAGTGTTTCTTATCAATTCGTTCATTACTATTATGAATAGCAAAGGGCTGAGACTATCTCCTTGTTTAATACCTCTCTTGCAATTAAATGCTTCCTATCTTTCCCCTGTTATTTGTACCCTCCCTTTTACCTCTTTGTAAGTACTTTCTATAATTTTTATCAATGCATTAGGTACGTTTATTGTCCCCAAGCATTTTACTATAATATGTCTTTCTATCGTGCCAAATGCTGCTCTTAGGTCTATGAATGCTAATACTAGTTTTTCCCCCGTATCTATGCTTCTTTCTATTAGGTTTCTAATGATATATATGTTGTCATTTGTCTGTCTTCCCGGTCTAAATGCCGTTTGTTCTTCTCCCAATACCATTTCGACTTCTTGTCTCAGTCTCTTCTCTATTATTTTCGTATATATTTTAAAACGTACCTATGACAGACATATTTCTCTATAGTTGTCGCAGTTTACATGTTCTCCTTTTTTGTATATTGGCACGATGATATTGTTCTGCCAGTCTTTAGGGATTGTTTGTTTTTCCCACGCCTCTTTATATATTTTCCATACCCAGTTTATTCCTTCTTCTCCCATGTATTTTACCATTTCCGGTTCAGTTTCATCATCTCCACCTGCCTTGCCTATTTGTATATTTGATAATCCTTCTATTACTTCTTCTCTACTTATTTGCTCTGTGTTTTCTTCGCCTTTATTGATTATATTGTCTTCCTTTATCACTTCGGTATCAAATTTTTTCTCATATTATTCTTTCCATACCATAGCTACTTGTTCTGGTCTTATTTCTATTTGGTTTGAAGTATCTCTTACTGCGTTTATTTCCTTTCGTTTTCCCTGCCTTATGTGTCGTATTGTCGTCCAAAAGTTTCTATTATTTGTTATATATTCTTCCTGAAGTTCTTCTCCAAATTCTTTCCATGTTTTTGTTTTTGCTTGTCTGACTGTCTTTTTTGCCAATCGTCTCTGCCTATAGTATTTTTCTTTATCCTCTTCTAATCCCGTTTCCTTTATCTATTTAAATGTCCTAATGGATAAACATCAAAGCTAAATCATTTAGTCTCTCTTCGCTCAATAATAATTATTAATTATCGTGTATTTATACACTAATAATTGTAGTCTATATATTGAAAGTCATAATTTAATTATTAAATTAGCGTTTTGGATTTTTGTATTGTGTGTGAAAGACTTTTTCCTACTATTCTTTATATATTTTTTTTACTGTATATGTCCTGGGGGTAGTTTTTACCCCCAAAATCTCCAAATTTATGATTGTCCAAATTCTCCAAAAACAAATTTATGATTGTCACTTTTAAAAATTTATTTAACCTACTTTTTTTGGGAACAAACGTTTGTCGAAGCCAGTCTTCTTGAAACTTCCCGAATATTTTATTCAATAATAGTGTTAAGATCTGTCAAAAAATGAAAGCCTTATTATTTAATATCTAGTTTAAGTATTTTTTTTTGTTAGGATTTTTGTTAAATTTTTGTAAAAATAGGAACATCCCGTGAATAAAGAATTAAATTAAATTTCTAAAACTCGTACATGTTACTATATTTCAAAACCTCATGCAATATATTAAATTATTAAAAAACTTGTTTAATATCCGACCAGATAGTGGCATGGACAGAATTTTTATCGATTAAAATGAATAAATAATAAACATACAATAATAGCCTATGTATAACATGAATTTTCATGAAACATCGATCAAATCCATCAAAAATAATAAAAAACTATTTAAGAAAAATGATATGACGAGGATATCCTAGATTTATTTCTGTAAAAACAACAAAAACTTTCCTGTTTATATTATCCGAATAAAATACCGGCGTCCATTTCCAGACAATGCCATCTAAAATTAAATAACATTATTGTTAGATCGAGCACTTTGTTGACTATATATCCATTATTCAAAAGTTTCAAGCACGAAACTTCCGTTATTTACTCGTATAGTATAATGAATTACTAAAAAGGTTTTAGGAAATATCTTTTAAGGTGTTAGCACATAAGACGATGTGGCTTGTACGCACATATTGCTGTACCACATGAATACATAGATACGTAGATGTCGCTTGCCTTATGTTACAATATTGTAGCACGTGCTAGTATCCATGTGGGTTGTATACTTGAGAGGAATGTAACCATAATATAATTAATTAAGCCAAATATCTCAGCTTTACCTTACAAGCTCATGAAGCGATAATTAATTAAATGTTCAAAATGCGTAGAAATTGTAGATACTATGATTAAAATTGTTTTTAAATTTAAAATAGTAGCAAATACTGTACTGCCATCTGGCTGCAGTATACATACTTATTTAAATATACAGGATGATGACTTTAACTAAGTAGATTCAAGAAATATCTAACAAATTGTTTCTTGCAAAGTGTTTGAGACAAGTGTTGTTTGAGATTTAAATGTTGCAAACATTTTACGATGATTTTTTTTTATTTACAAAAAACCCGCTTCATTCTACTAAAGTTATTAAGCTATGCAAACACATCCCCGGGTGGAAATCCACACCTCTAATATCGGATACGGGGGATGGGGAGATTTCTCATCAAAGCTCAACCAAAAATCACAACGAAGAAAAAATATTGAATATACAAGGATGGAACAAAAAGGCGACGGAAGTGATCAAGGACTTGAGAGAAAGCAACATCGACATACTAGTATCAACAGAAACCAAAAAGAAAGGAAATGGAACGGAAACAATAGAAGACCATATCCACTGTTGGAGCGGAGTTAATAAAGAATGTAGAGCAAAGGCAGGAGTGGGAATACTAATAAAAACTAAGTGGAAGAACAGGTTTAGAAAATGGGAACCAATCAACGAGAGAATAATTAAAATGCATATATATATAGATATATACGGTAAAGAGACAGTGATACTCGGAGTATATGCACTAACGGACGATTCTCCGAGAGTAGAAAAAGAACATTTCACGGAACAACTTTAAACACCAAATAGAGCTAATCAAGAAGAACGTGGAGATAATTATAACAGGAGACCTTAACGGCATAACTGGAATGAAAGCAAACGATAAAGTAGTGGGGAGATTTGGAGAGGATGAACAAAACGATAACGGAGAACGTCTGATTGAATTATGCGAACTAAACAACCTAAAATGCATCAACGGATTCTTCAGACATAAAAATATTCATAAATATACATGGACGCAAGAAACACGAAAGCTGAAATCAATAATAGACTACATAACAATCAAACAAGATACCACAATAAAGATCAAAGATGTACGAGTCAGAAGGGGAGCAGAATGTGGAACGGACCATAGACTACTGACAGCAAAAATGGGCATTAATTGGAAACATAACAAGAGTGCCTCTTCAGTAGAACCGTTGAACACTATAAGAGAAAAACAATACAATGTAGAACTACTCAAAGAACAATCAATAAGAGAACTATACCAACAACATCTAGACCAAAAATTACTAGTATTTAGATACGGCAACATCGAAGAAATATACGAGCATATAATGGCAAGTATCAGGCAAGCAGCATAAGAAGCCCTTTTAGAAAAAGAACATATAACAAAGAAACAGCACTATTATGAAATAAATGAACCAAACAAACAACGATGAAGCTTATAAAAAATATAGAGAAAAATATAGAGAGGTAAAGAAACAAATAACACAACAAAAAAATGAAGAATGGGAAAGAACCTGCTTAAATATTGAAACATACATAGGAGGTACAAGAATTTCGGAGACATAGAAAGTACTAAGAGGATTGAAACAAAACTTAAAAGAAAAAATTACATTGGGAAATATACAGGACAAAGAATGGAAGGACTATTACAAGGAACTATTAACAGAACAAAGACCACAATTCATTGGAAAGAAAACAGGCGAAGAAGAAGCAGATCCCCACAACAAGAAATAGAAATAACAGATAGGAGTTAATACAGAGGATTGACTACATGGAAAAGAAAATCCGAAGGCATGGAAGTACCGATACGGAACGAATACCTATATACGGTAAGCTTTGCAGACGATCAAGTAGTGACTGCACAAGACCAAGACGACCTCAGCTACATGATGAAGAAACTACAAGAAAAATATATAGCAAGGCTGGCCTAGATATTAACCTCGCGAAAACAGAGTACATATCTACAAGAAAAGAAGACATAGAAGATCTACAGATTGATAACAAGTAACAATCAAAGGAGAGGATAAATTCAAATACTTGGGGTTTATAACCACGAAAAAGGCAACAACAGAGGAAGAAATTACAAAAAGATTAGAACAAACAAGAACAGCAATCCGACAACTTAACTCAGTATGGTGGGATAGACACCTAGATATGAAGACAAAAACACAGTTTTATAAAACATTAGTACGAAGTAATATCACATATGGGGCTGAAAATTGGATAATAAACAAGGAAAACAGCAGTAAGATAGTAGCAACAGAGATGGAATTCTGCGAAGATGCTGCGGAGTAACAAGAATGGATAGGAGAAGTAATGACGAACAAAAGCAAAGAACATCAATAGAAACAGACATACTAACATACATAGAACAAAAAAGACTAAAGTGGTATGGACATGTAAGAAGAACTAGTGGCAGCAGATGGATAAAGAGAATAACCGAATGGAGCCCCATAGGAAGAAGGAAAAGAGGACAACCCCGAAAATCCTGGAGGAACGAAGTAGAAAAGGCAGCATCCCTACATCCCTACATCGCACCCAACACCCCCAAAAACCGGCATTTTAGGCGACCATGTAATTGGTTACCTAAATTGGAATTGTAATTCTGAAATCAGCTTAATTCTTGCTCATTTACAAGAAGCAAATTCTTTAAGAAAATGTCTGGTATCAACAGGATAGCTACTCTGAGATAGCGCGTGCATATTGTGAGAAATTATTTAAACATAATTTTCCAGGATTGCATTATAAGAGGAACAATCCAAATTAAAGGCCTGCGAGATTTCCCGATTTGACTCTCATGGATTTTTTTTTCTGGGACGTATTAGTCGACTATCTGTGGCAACATGTTCGAGAAGGCACATAATCTAGTTGATTTAGAAAATAAATAAAAAATGCATGAGCCACGATTACGCCACAGCAACCTTCAGACTAGGTTATTGTCTTGCATAAGAAGGTGGTATATTTGAACCTTTTATTTAGTTTACTTGTATTTTCGTACAGTAGAATGTATTGTTTGTTTTTCAATTTCTTTTAAAAAACTGATTTATTTGTGTTTAACTACTTTCAGAATAATACTTTTTCGTTTTTCGGTAGGCATAGTCCACATTTTCAAAGCTTTTAACTGCATAACAAGAACTTTAAATAATTTACATATAATATATTATTTAGACTGTAATACATCGCCAGTTGAAAACATTTATTTACCCAATTTAGGTGATTACATAAATAATTATTAAAACCACTTCTGCCAATCTATGTAAATTTGTTTTCATGACTAAAAGCTTATTAATGACCGACTGATTTCTGACAGTTGTTTACTGTACTAAGGTCAGATGAGAATTCTCGAGAGTACGTTAACAATTAAACATTTAGAGCAATTAGGTTCAAACTTAATAAGTATTAGTAAACGAATAAGCACGTAAACATTATTACGAAAAGCAGATCGAATAATGGAGAGATAAACGCTTATACACTACTACTTGTGTACGTGTTATCATTAATTTTAAGTTTTAAATATATTATGTCTGTATGCTGTACGATACGCCTATGGATCCCATCCGTCTAGAGTCTAGGGATTCCAGGATGATGATATACGCACCAACGACTGAATTAGAATATTTTTCCAGGCAGTTGTATGTATTGCTGTGTGTATATATGGGCACAGTGTGAGAGTGAGTAAATTATTCACTTCATACCGCAAATGCAATACGCTGAATGATTAAGTACAGAGGTAGAGAGGAGGAGAATGACAACATTGCAACAAGAAGACGTTTGTGAGGAAATTAATCAAAACTCGCTTACCTGAAACTAAAACAATAATACTTCTCGTCGTAAATAAATCATATCTCTTGCCGACATTTTACCTTACAATTGCTGTTTTCAAGAGCGCTAAATTATGTTAGTTTTTAAATGTGTTGTTGCTCTTTGTTATTTTCGTTTCGGGATGATGTAACAGCGCTAATGAATTTTAAGTGCTTTCACTGGCGAAATGAATAATTTCTAAAGTTTGCATTTGCGTTTATTAGTGGTTATGTCATTCCTTTTATTTTAGTTGTTGTTTTTCCTTTTGATTGTCCCCTGTAATCACTTTAGTTTGTTCAAGATGGATTGTAGTATTACTTTTATAAATACTGGGGCTCTCTAACTGACATAAGAGACCAGGCGCAACACAAATCTACCCCCTTACATTTAAGTACTATAACTGAAACTAATTAATATGGTATTTTATTGTAAACAATAATAGAAATCATATATTTAAAAGAAAGATGTTAGCCGCGCTATTCACGATGCCGTAAGTCAAAAAAAAATTAGATATACAAAATTAAGAGAAACAGATGGTGAAGCTAAGAGAGATGAGTGGTTGACTCAGAATCGTCGTAAACGTAGACGTCAATATTTAATTGTTCCAAAATTTTTGTCCCTGCATGTCACACGTCTTAAACCGCAAACAACCCCTGATGACTAACTAACAATTCGGAAATTTTCCCGAAGTGGAAGTTGAAACGTCAATAAACGTACTTTAACCTTAATTGTGGCTTATTCCCATTAAATAGTAATGTGAGTCATAGCATGCCTATCGTTTTCATCAAAGGTTTTTATTGATAAAGATAAAATAATTAGCATTGTCGTTATTATCAGACTTTCAGACAGGACAAATATTTGTTGTTCTTGCTGCTATAATTGTTTCTGTAGTTTTAACAGGATTTTTAAATGTTTGTTTTAATAGATTGGTCCAGTAATCTTACCAATACACCAACTTTAGGATTACCAACCAAGTTACTAAGCTTAGTTTAGGACATAAATTCCGTGTATACTAAAGTAAATAAATCACAATTATCGACTTAGTACTTTAAATGACCAGTACTTTAAATTGTTTTTTTTTCTGGTAGCTACCCGTAGGCAGTACTCAACCCAAGACAACTGAAACCAAGGGATACTTTATAACATCTAAGCCTAAATCTAGCACAATACTTTTTATCTCATAGGGAATGTTTCTCATATTGAATACACCGTCCTGATCCAGATAAATCAAAGTTTTGCTAATAAATTTATGAGTTAATTATAACTACATTTTCATATCCAGGTAAATTAAACTTTTGTTATTTTGTTCGTTTTCGGAGAGTTTGAAACACAGCTAAAGTTTTCCCTTAATTCCATTAGTTTTAGTGAGAAGAAGGTGATTTGAGCTCAAAACTTGTTGTAAGCTTTAATCTGTGACAAGAGATTCTATGAACAAGTTTATTTCTGGTATCTGATTTGATTGATTCTCCCAGGAACCCAGGATTTGTCCATCATCCTTCCATATTGGTGTCTGCCAAAGGTCAGGTTTTGATTGTTTGAAGTTGTGGGAAAATGTTTTGTTTGTTCAAAAACAACTTTTTAATAATTTAAAAAGAACTAATTAGTCATGAAGCAAGTAGTTTTGTTAATTTTTTCTAAATAAACATTTGCGATAATACGCTAAGATTTGCTCTCATTTCAATTTAAAAAGTTATAAATAAATATAAGTTTCTGTTTCAGCTAATTGTCATATTTTAGTTTTCTTTTAAAATAAAATTAATTTTTGAGAATTAATTTAATAATCATTCAAAAAAGTTGGGGTAGTATCATTTAGACATATGATAGTGCATCCTTTTCTGCCATTTGGTACATAACAATAGTTTAAAAGTATATTGTGTTAGAAGGTTCAATTAATATTTTTGTTAATAAATTAAGATATTTTTTGTAATAACTGTTTATGTACAATATAAATAAATATGTAAATTATTCTCTTAAACTAGAAGTTTAAAAATAATTATTCTTTTAAAAAGATATTCATCCTTAAATTTTTTAGGAAAGAAAAACCTTTTTTTCTATGCAGCAAAAGGATTTTTTTAAACTGCGTCCTAATTTTTAAATAGTTTAGAAATCTTCTTGTTTAGTATATGCCCAGGACATCTCTGTAGTATTTTTACATTTCTCTTTCGTAGTTAGTTTTGCCAATGAAAGAATTATTATCCACGACCTTGCTCTCCAACCCAAATACGGGTAGCCGTTCGTTCGCAAACGTTTCTATTTATTTGCTTACCCTGTCTCTAAGCCCAGTAATTGTGCAGTTTCCCCCCTTTTTTATGGGGGTTAAGCCCCCTATAAGCAAATTATATTATTACAGAATGTTAGAGAAATAAGCCTTCTACTTCAATTCATTATAGGGTTATAATAATGTTGGTAAAAAACTACTCTTTTACCAACATTAATAAAATCCTATAAAGGATTGTGAGTAGAAGACTTATTTCCCTAACATTCATTTAATTTTCTAGTTGTCCTATCTTGGTACATAGCATGTGATACGCAGTAACGACAATCGCCTTATAAACAATGTGTTCTGGGAAAGGCCAGAGGGAAGAAGGTCTGTAGGACGGCCTAGAAAAAGTGAGAAGATGCAGTCAAAGAAGACTAAGAGAAAAGTGGAATTACTGGCACAGGACCAAAAAACATGGAAGGCAATAGTAAACGCGGCAAAGACTCACGAATTGTAGTAGCGCCATTGATGATGATGATGATGTAATATAAAGTAGTCCCTTTATATTCGGGTCCCACTATATTCTTGTAATATCAAGTAGTCCCTTTATATTCGGGTGACAAACAGCAAACTCATAGACTTTGTCTTGTTTTTTGAGCATTTTCTAAGATCTTTATTAACATAGGTACCTTATGCGAGGCTCAAGATTTATCCTGACCACCAAGTTTAGTTCCAAATAATGACAAGTAAACCTTTTTCATAAAGTATTTTATTTTGATTTGTTTGCTGTTTATTATAAAAAACTCACCATAAATATAACAAAAATTTTCAGCAGAGTTCAGCATTTCAGCACAACCACAATTAGACTTAAAATAATTTTAAGAATAGTGTAAAATATTTTTTAAAACTATCAATTTGTTTTTGATTTTAAATATTTGTATTTACTAGTCTTTCCCAAAACTTACGTTATACTATTTTTGATATTCTGTTTAACATTTCTTTTATTTTATTAACTGTTTAAACAATGTACTCTTCCGACAGCTCTGGATTGTTATAACCTATCCAAGTGAACCTCCTGTGACTCCTTTCGTCGAATAATGGCCCTTCGATCGTTTTAGCATGTCGACTGTCCATTAGTCGCCGTGTCGTAGAATAATGTCCTTCTTACGCGCAATACACCGACAGGAATTGCTGACAATACCAATTTACTAAGCAAATCCCTGAACGTTCTCTTGGCTGGGAATTAGAGTTAGAGCCGGTTTGGGTATTAAGACAGATCAAAGGAAGTTGACCATTAAAATTGCATTAGGTATAGTGTTACGCAGAAATTATACCAGAATACTTACAACATTCAAATACATATAATGATTTCCTTTTGATTTCAGTAATAAACATACTTGGATAAGGAATGATTCAAAACAAAAATATTGTTCAAACGTGATTACACATTCTCTATTTCAAAAAAACATTATATTTACTTATGTAAAAGTTAAACTACACGTTATGAAAGTTAAGATTCTAATGGCACATATTGCTTAAAAACAATATAATATATATCCACTTTAAATGGTGTATCCGATTTAGTTGAAATTGTCTAGAAAAATATAAAATATATATTAATCGCATACTTAACCTTAAAATAAATGATGAAATTTAGATACAAGAACAACAAGTCTGGGATTACCTCAGAGTAGCGTTTTAAGTCCTATATTGTATACAATCTATACCTTTGACCTAGAAAGCTAACAGACGAATTCACGGACATTAAGATACTAGAATATGCTGACGATATATGCATTTACAATGACAATTGTTATCTTGAATCTGGTTACAGTTCTTTAAACCAATTTTTTCTTCGTTTTAACTAATAGTGTCATGAGAAAAGTTTAAAGATTCACTAACGAAATCGAAATCGAATATATTCACCCGAAAACAAACTGTTTCCAATCAGATTGTTTACAAGAGCATAGTTTCCCCGTTATTTCTCATGTAGCATACCTAGGAGTAACAATTGATTGAAAATAAGTCTGGAAAGAGCACAAAAAAGAATATTAAAAAAGTCGAGAAAGGACTAAATATATTAAGAACTGTAAGTTCTTACAGCTGGGGAGCCGGTCAAGATAATCCCTGTTATTATACGGGTCATTTATTAGATCAATTCTGGATTACGGATGCTTTTATACTCTCAAGTAGCCTCCAGTAACCTAAAAAAGATAGATAAATAGTTAATAAATATCTAAGATTGTCCCTTAGAGCCTTCAGAGTACACCAATTTTAAATCTTTAATATAAATGTTGCGAAATGCCTATACAGCTAAGAAGAAAAATATCTATGTAAAAATTTAGCTCTAGCTCTGGTATAACCCACGTATACAATAGGTACAGGACCGGACCTAATGCACTCCCTTGTGGCATGCCAGCTTTTTTCTTCCTTAAATCGGTGTACACTTCTTCTCCTTTACTTTTAAATATCTAGTTGCAATGAATGATTCTAAGATTTCTGAATACTGTTTAGGCATGACGTTCTTAGGTTATAATTTAAACCCTTATGCCAGACTTATCAAACGCCTGTGCTACATCCAAGCAGATTGTAGAGCAGACATTCTAAACTTTCTTTTCATCTAATGTTTTTTCTATTAATTCGTTATTCTGTGAACGTGATCTATAGTGGAATGTTTATTTATGAAACCAAATTGATGATTGGTTATAAGAATTTTTGCTTTCTATATTGGTTTATTTCAATAAAAGTTTTTAAATAGTTTTGACATCACTGAAACGAGTGAATTGGTAGAATGAGTCACGGCATTAGGAGATTTACCAGGTTTGGTTAGGCGATCATAATGACATCGGCTACTTTTCAGAGTCGAGAACATATCTCACTCTAAAAGCAGCCTTTTTTAGGTGTGTCCGCGTAACTATGGCTTTTCTTGGTAGACTTTTTAATAGTTCCTTTTACGAGATCATATTCTGGAGCTTTCTTAGGATTTAACACCAGATAGAAAACAAAACTCCAGGGAGAAAACACTACAAAAAACAACAACAACAACCGCACAGAAGATAGATTCGTAGCTTAAAAAAACTCATAGACAATCGCAACGTACAGCGTGGACCCAGTTAATTATAAGTAGATAATTATTATACTAATATGCACTAATTCTGATTTTGTTTCAGGCATCCTACAAAAAAAAATCCAAAAAACACACAAAAAAACGGCTTCGGCCACCAAAAAAAAAAATCAAAAAACCATTAACAAAAACCGGCGCAAGCCACAAAAGAAATAATAACAAAAATCATTAAAACCCCGGGCACGTAGGGTCCAATCCCTGGAGCACCAAGTCTCCGAACTAAGCCTAGCTCAGAGCGGAGACTTGAGGCCAAGTAAGCAATTTTAGTTCGCGGATAAGCCACAGTAAGATAACAGGAATATAGCGACCATGCGCTGTCCTGAGTTTTGAATTCGGTTAGGAAACCATGTTGGAGTTCTATTAGTTGGTGATGAAGAGTATTTGGCTGAGAGTTGTGCCCCTATCGGGCATCAGAGTACTATAGGGTGGATAGTGAATGATCTGGACTCCGGTTTTTTACTCAACTTATACTCCTCGTTCCAATGAATTGTTATACCCGAACGTAATTCTTAGGGGTGAACGTGACATGTCTCACAGGTTGGGTTTAATAAAATTGCATGCTTGCGCTCCTAGGATTTATATTCTTTTTTATTTCTGATGATACTTAACGATGTTAATATTATTCTTTCTTTGGTTTGGAATGGTTCTTTCCATCTCAATTCTTCATCTCATTATTTTCGTTGGGTTTGAACGTGCGTTCTAAATAATCTACAAATCGTTCAGCTTTCTGTTCGTTACTTCTAGCCCAGTTGCCGTTTTTTAAGTTAATCGGAAGAGAATGAATAATTGATCTCTTCAATATTTTTGTTGCCTACCATAACGAATAATCTGTGTTTTGGTCAGCTGTTAAATACTTATAAAGAAATCAACTGTTAAATTTTTTATTATTCTATGTCTCCCTTTTAGTTTTTTGGATAGCATAATTATTACTAGTTTTGTCTCGTGGAGCTCTGTGTGCTGCCATTTTTTTTTTTCTAACCATGAGTTTTTGATTATTTTGAATAGTTGGTCCCTTTGTTTTAGAATTTTTTGGTAGAGTATTTTCCCAGAATATTTGTTATAAAAACTTCAATTTGTCATCAAATTGCCTCGTGTCTCTCATGGCCCTGCAAGATTATTTTGCGTTGAAGGTTTTTATAAGGCTCTTCAGTCAGTCTTTTTATTAATCAATATTGGACATTAATATCTCTACTTAATAAAGAGATCGTTTTATTTATCTGCGTCACCTCAAATCTTTCTCCCTCTCCATATATAATATATAATTTATATATATATAATTATATATATATATATAATATATTATATATATATAATATATAATATATATTTATATATAAATAAATTATATATAATATATTATGTGAATAAATAAATAGAATGGAATAAACAAAGATTAATTTGATTAAGGAATAATCATCGAGCAAAAAGACAAAGAGGGATCTAATCGTTATGAAAGGCGACAATAAAAGTGGCCTCTGATGGCGGTCATATCCGGAATAGCGAATGCGCCAAATTTAAATTTCCGACACTTATTTAACAGTAGTAATAAAATAGTTTTCAGAATGTGTCTTAGACGAGAAAATTTAATTAAATATTAACGATACAGTCTAAAATGTGAAACAATTTGTTAAAAAACTTCAATTAAAATAGATTTCATGTGACAGTTGGGACAAATAATACCATAACCCCAACAAAATTGATTTCTAAACAAGGAAAGACTCTCTTTCCTTGGTTAAATTTGGCCTCTCCAGATGGCACTTCCTGCCTAACAATATTTTGCCCCCACTTACCTTTACATTCCCTCTTTTGTCTTTTTGCTCGATGGGATAATTAAACGGAACATCACTGAAGTTTACAAATTGTGAGTTCGTCGAGCTTGGAACTGTAAACTGTTCTTAAAGCAAGTGGTAAAACTACGCAACAAAGTAACTTGTGTGCCAAGATTATAAAATCTGCAGTATGGCAAACACCCGATAATATAAAATGTTCAAAACTTCTCGTAATATATGCCAAAAAATAATTTCCTATATCACCTCGTAGTATTTTGTCTAGATTTAGAAATTTTCAGACTATGGCCTACTGGACTAATAGCATGCAACACAATTAATTATTTGTAATTAATACGACCCAATTACAATATTGAAACAGTTTGCAGGACTGTAATCGCTTGCCATATATACCCCTATAACCTACTGGTAAATCACAATTAATATCTATGATAATTATTAGGTGCATTGACCTAATTAACTATTGTATATCCATTTTATCTTAAATACATGCACAATATTTAAATGAATTATCCATTTCAAATAACTTAGATTATATATTATATATATATATATATATAATAATTATAATATATATATATATATATATTAATATATTTATATATATATAATAAGCACACAACAGCAATAGAAAACTTTCAGATGAAACAACAGCTCTCCTGAAACAACGAAGAGAATGAAAATAAACTCCAATATTAATAGAATTGAATATACCGAACTGTGCAAAGTAATACGGAAAAAGATCGCAGAAGAATATAAAAACCTACAATGAACGACTTGTACCAAAATACAATCGATAACCGAAAAAGCTATAGGAAAACCAAGAGGAAGTTGGCAATCGGTAGAAAGCAAATAAAGCATTGGGAAACAACAACGGAAGGATCACAAATAGAGATGAATAATAAAATATGTAACCGAATTCTATGAGGGTCTATAATAAAGCTCCGGAAGCACAAGAAATAGGCGAAGAAGAAATTGCGGTTTCAAGAAGATGTACCAGATGTTCTCGTGGATGAGATAGAGGCAGCTCTTAAGAGCATGAAGAACGGCAAGGCAGCCGGTAATGACGGTGTTACAGCCGAACTTCTAAGATTGCTGGAAAACAACTTGAAAATCCTAGCAAAAATATACACGACTGCCTAAAATCGAGACATAATCCAAAAAAGTGGAATTCAGCCAACATAAACCTTTCTTCACAAGAAAGGTAGCAAGGAAGACATTAGAAATTATAGACCGATCAGCTTGCTACCTGTGATATACAAGGTATTCACCTAAAAATCATTAATAACAGAATACAGAACACACTTGACGCTGCACAACCCGAGAGCAAGCAGGCTTTAGAAGTGGCTTCAGCACAATGGATCATATTCAAACATTAAGGGAAGTAATGAGCAGAACAAAGAATATGATATACCACTGACGCTAGCATTCATAGACTTTGAGAAAGCATTTGACTCCGTATACCCAAGAGCAGTCATAGAAGCTCTTGTCGACCAAGGAGTAGATAAACCATCATGTCGAAACGCTAGCAAATATATACAAAGAGGCCACAGCTAGAGTAAGCATATATGAAAATACCCCAGTAATTCCCACTCAGAAAGGAGTCCGACAAGGAGACACCATATCCCCGTAAGCTCTTCACTGCAACCTTAGAAAATATCTTCCGGAAATTAGACTGGAACAACCAAGGTCTATGTATAGATGGAGAATACCTAAACCATCTAAGATTCGCTGATGACATCATTCTAATTGCTAGAAGTCCAGAAGAATTACAACTGCAAATTAATGACCTTAATACAGCCAGCAATGAGGTAGGCCTAAAAATGAACCTAGCAAAGACTAAAATAATGTGCAATGATCTGATCGCCAACGTGGAAATAAAAATTAATGAAACCTCGCTAGAAGTAGTAGATGAATACATATACCTGGGACAGCTCATACATAAATCGGGATCACTACTTCCGGAAATCAACAGACGAAAACAAGCGTGGTCAGCATTCGGACGAAATTCCATAGTCTTCAAGTCCAAAATGCACTCTACCTCAAGAAGAGAGTATTTGATCAATGCATATTACCCGTCTTGACATATGGATGTGAAACTTGGATATTAAAGAGAGAAATAACGTCGAAACACCAAGTAACTCAAAGAGCAATGGAAAGATGTATGCAAGGGATAACAAGAGGGGATCGTAAAAGAATTGAATGGATACGGAGGCAAACCCAGGTGACTGATGTAATCCAAAGAATAAAATCCCTGAAATGGCAATGGGCAGGACATATGGCAAGAAGAACAGATAACAGATGGACCACTAGAACAACTATGTGGTACCCCAGGAACGCTAAGAGACCAAAGAGGCGCCCAAATCTCAGATGGGATTATGATATTAGAAAATTAACAGGAACAACGTGGTCTCGAATAGCACAAGATAGAAAAATAAGGGCGCAAAATGAGCGCAAATTATTAGAACAACGTATAACTAAGACATCGTCGAATATTGAATAACATTGAAATAAGGGAGGCTGCACCGTAATTGGAAACGGTTGATAAAGCTGCACATGATGATGATGATAAAACTTTTTGATTATTTGATGATTTTCGAAACCAAAATCTTTTCGATGATGATGACGATGATCTCATCGACCTCATGGTTCATAAACTAACCGCTATGCTAAGCAAGTTATCATAAAAAAGATAACAGATGAGTCACTAACTAAGCAGTCCCGTCTGAATGACTGGAAAGTTACTAAGGCTGTGGAAATGCACGTCTTTTTGGGTATACTTTTATGAATGGGTTTAGATAAAAAACCTTCTCTATCACATTATTGGAGTCGCCCTAAACTATATAAAAGTCCGGCATGTACATTTATGACAAGAAACAGAATTGAGTTAATACTTCGAATGTGGCATTTTGCTGATATGAAGTGTGTCCTTCAGAAGATTGTTTGCATAAGGTTCAGAGTTTTATTGACAAGCTAGTAATAAAATATCAGCAATATTTTATTCCCTCCATTAATGAAATGATGATACCTTTTAAAGGAAGACTAAAGTTCCGTCATACATGAAGAGTAAACAGTATTAGAGCTTATGGAAACTCTTCTCAACTCTGTAAGAACTTTATTCACTGATAATTGGTACACAAGTGTGAATTTAGCCAAGAAGTTATCAAAACAAGCTACACATCTCGTTGGTACTTTACGAGCAATCGTAAATGTATCCCTAAAAACGTCATCAAAAAGTCTCTCGCGAAAGGTAAAATTTTTGGAATGGAGAGACCATTCGGACCAAAGAGCTTCCTATTCTTTGGCTGTTCGAAAGGCTCTAAAATGGTATAGAATTTCCGTATAGTATCTAGCTATATATAATATAAGTATATTATCTGTTGAGAGGTTCCCTGGGCCCAAAATGGTTGCCAATTCATTGTTTCTGTATAATAAGCCATCAAAATAAACTATATCAGATTTTTAGGTATCGTTTTCGAACAAAAGCTCTCCTGGAAAAAGCATACAGAAGAACTTTAAAAATCATGCCAAGCAGGACTAAATTTTATGAAAACTATTTCCAGCAAAAACTGGGAGCAGATCAACTCTGAGATAGCGCGT
>NW_027312292.1:0-32843 GCF_040954645.1 Diabrotica undecimpunctata | reverse complement strand
ACTAGGTATGGTGATAGGTTTACAAAATTTTAATAATACTAACAGTAATCCAAATAGACAGAACTTTAATAATAATACTAGTTATAATAGACAAAATTTTAATAATAATACTAATTATAATAGACAACATTTTAATAACAGTACTAATAATAATAGACAAGATTTTAACAATAGAAGAAATACAGAGCGACCTAACTATAACAGACAGGTAAATTGTGTTCGAAGGAATAGAAGCTGCGAAGACAGGGAACGAAGTAGTACAAGGCAGGAAAATGTGAGTAGAAGTCATAGTAGGGAAAGACATAGGACATCAGATCCAAGTGGTCAGATACAATCTGACAATTCTAATAATCAAAATTTTGTGCAGTAAACTTTCTGAATTACAAGTTAGGCCATTGCTATTATGAAAAACCTTCTGAATTTATTTCTTTAGATGAAGAGAAAATTATTGAATCTATTAATTTAATTTATATAAATGCTTTGGCCAAAAATAAAATGATTAAGATTATGATAGATACTGGTTCAGAAAGTACTTTAGTCTCGGAGAATTTTATTTTTAATACATTAAAACTATCAGATATAATAAAGATTCCAAAAATTAAAATTATTGGTGCAAATAATAAGAAGTTGGGTGAAATTGATAAACTAGCCAATTTTAAAATTAATATTCTTAATAAAGAAATTAATATGCAAGGATTTATTGTCAAGGATTTATGTGTTGATATATTAATGGGAAATGATGAATTGGAAAAGAAGAAAGTAAAGATAGATTTTGAAGAAAAAATGGTAACTTTGGAAGGGCAAATAATTAAATTTATGCAGAAAGATGAGGTGGAAGAAGGAATAAGAGTTGATAGGATATTATTAAAAGAAAATAATGATGTTTATGAAGAAGAAATGTATTTTGATGATAGGGAAATGTCCCAAAAGAATGTAAAGAATAATTATTGTAGTGAATATTTAAGGAATGGAAATTTTAAGCAGATGGATGCCTACGAGGCGGAGTGCGTAAAATTGGAAGCAAGGAATAATGAGTACATAATGAAGAATAATTTTATTTGTAAAGAAGAAGATATGATAAAAGTTTTAAATTGCCCTGAAGAATATAAATCAATAGTCATTTCCATATTGCAGCAACACAAGGGACTTGTCAATAAAGAAAATAGAATTGCACAAAATTATATCCATAGTATAAAAGTTAAAGAAGAAAAAGATTTTAAAACAAAATCATACCCAATACCATATAAATACAGAGAAGAAGTAAACAAAACAATTAATAATATGTTAGAAGATGGGATCATTGAGAAGGCAGACACACGTTTTATTAACCCCATAGTAGTAGTACGAAAAAGATCAGGTGAAATCAGGTTATGTTTGGATGCAAGGAATATTAACAAGATTACTGAAAAGCAATTTGAAGCACCAATGAGTATAGATGGAATATTAGGAAGAATTACAGGAATGTCATTTTTCACTAAAATCGATTTACAGCATAGTTTCTGGTTAATACCTCTAGAAAGAAAAAGTAGACAGTATACAGGATTTCAGATAGATGGAGTAGTATATCAATTCAAAGTAGTACCATTTGGACTTCAATCATCTTGCAGTGCTCTATGTAGATGTCTTCATGATATTTTGGATCAATATGAACATTTTGTAATTCACTACATTGATGATATATTAATTTTTTCTAAAACGGCTGAAGATCATGAGAAACACTTAAAAACTATAATAAATAGATTAGACAAAGTTGGACTAAAAATAAATCAAGAAAAATGTACATTTTTTCAAAAAGAAGTAATTTATCTAGGTTATAAACTTAATACTAAGGGGAATCGAAATGGATCCAGAACGGACACAGGTCATACAGGAATATAAAACACCACACAATTTAAGAACTTTAAGAGGATTCATTGGAATAATTAATTATTATAAAAAGATGATACCAGATCTAAGTATAAAAGAAATTCCATTACTTGAACTACTGAGAAAAGGTGTAAAATGGAGATGGGATCAGAGAAGAGAACTAGCATTCCAAGAGATTAAAAACATTTTTCTGTCAAATTTGAAAATATACTATCCTGACTACACGCAGCCATTCATATTAAGAACAGATGCATCAATAGAGAGATTATCAGGGGTATTATTACAAATACATGATGATGGTCGAATACCCAATACAATTCATTTCAAGAATTACAAAGCCACATGAAAAGGGTTACTCAGTTTCAGAATTAGAACTAGCAAGTATAATACACTGTGTCACAAAATTAAGATTTTATTTGTTGGGTAATGAATTTACAATAGAAACAGATCACCAAGCTTTAACGTCTATATTAAATAACAAATATGGAAACAGTAGAATACATCGGTGGAGTCTAATACTTAGTGAATACTGCTTTGAAATCAAATACATTTCTGGAAAATCCAATATAGTGGCAGATGCTTTATCAAGGTTAGAAAATACATCACAAAAAGGGCAGCGAACAATAAAAATTGGATTAAATCAATTAGTAGAAAGTACTGGATTATATTCTAAAGAAGAAATTATAAGAGATCAGATCAATTTGAGTGAAAAACAAAAAGTCCTTAGGAAAGATGGGGTATATTATAAAATAATAAATGGCATAGAAGTATATGTAATAACTAGAACTTTAGCAAAGAAAATATTGAAAAATTTACATAACAACTTATATGCATATTGGTTCAAGAAAGCTATGGATGCTATTTAGGGACAATTATTTTGCAAAGAATGACATAAGTATAGCAAAAGAAATTACTACCCAATGCCCAATATGTCAACTAAACAAAGAAAAGAATTTCAAAAACCAGAACACATATAAATCTAATGTTGTATATGAAAAACTAAATACAGTTTCCATGGATTTTATTTCAAATTTAGTTCTCAGTCCATCAGGAAAAAAGCATATACTAGTGATGGTTGATTTATATACAAAATTTATTAAACTATATCCCTGCTCCAGAACAAATGTTAAAACATTAAAATTATATATTAATCAATTTTTCGAAGAAATAGGACCATTTAGAAATTGCATAATAGATAATGCTACATATTTTAACAACCAAAAATTTCGGACATTTGTGAGAAAAAGGGAATCAACATTCATTTTACAAGTATCAGACATCCTCAGGCAAATCCTGCAGAAAGATATATTAAAGAAGTTATAAAATATTTAAGGATACTGTGCCAAAATCAACACGAAACTTGGCAGCAACATATACCACAAGTAGAGTATTTTTTAAATAATACACATAATTTGAATACAGAGGAAGTACCAGAATATTTAATGTTTGGCCATATAGGAAACAGAAAGTGGATTAGTGAATATAATCAGGATATGTTAGAACAAGTAATGCAGAAAGTGAATAACCGAATTAGGAGGAAAGCTGAAAAATATATCAGAAGACAAAATCGAAATATAAAAAAACCAATCACATTTCAAAAAGGAGACCTAGTGTTAATTCGTTCACTTAGAAAAAGTAATGTTAAAGAAAACCGTTGTAAGAAATTACAACCAATGTTTGAAGGTCCATATACAATTGAAAATCAGAATGGACTAAATAGTTATGTGTTAATAGATGCAGAGAACAGATTAAGAGGCATATTTCATATCAACGACATTTTTCAATATCATGAAGAGATTGAATAATGATTTCTATACCTTTAACACAAATATAATAACACTAATAACTTACTGATATATCCATTTTATTCAATAGACTTGATTTGTTAAATGGTAGATGGTAGATTTTCATTATTTTGAACCAATTTTGACATCATACTTGTTGAATTTTGTATATATGGAAATTAATTTGTACCCTAAAAATCATAATTTGGGGTTAGACACAAAATTGATACTATAATTGCTATAAAAATGTCTTCTAATATAATAAAGTGGAAAAACTTACCAATTTATATTGATGAAAGTTATTTTGAATGGAAATAATTCCTAGATTTTGTCTATAAATAAACAGAATACAATATCCATTATATTTTTAATTAAGGTTATATTTTATTCTCTCCATTTGATATGACAGTTTGACCATAGAATAGCCGAACTGTGATCCGTTGTTCTTTGCTTTGACATAGACAGCGAACAGGGATGTATTTAACACATTTTAAATAAAAAAAAAAAAAAAAAAATTGAATTATTAATTTATTAAATTTAATAAGGTATGAGAAAATTAATATTTAAAAAATAATAAGTAAATTATTTATATTTAAATATTATTTTTGGGGGTATTGTGACGATTAGGGTTTATAGAAAATAATTTATAAGTTATATACTACATAATATTAGATATTTGGTTGTTTTAAATAAATTATGTACTAGAGAATTTAATAAAAATATATTTATGTGAGGGCATTTTTAATAAATTAGCATATAATAATTGTAAAAAGTTGTATTTTAGTAATTTTAATGTTGTAAATAAATTTAAGTGAGCCATGTGCATAGGCAACCAAAAATACTCTCGGAGATTGACAGATATTTATACTCTGAAGTGACGTTTAAGAATATTTACGAATATAAAGTGGGTTATAATAATATATTGTTTGAAATGTGTATTTTATTAAATTAGAATGTTAAGTTACTAATTTAATTATATATTCTGATCTGAAAAGCCTAAATGTAAACAAAATTATTAATAGAAAAGAATGGAATTCTCTGGATCTCCGGAGATGGCCATGTTTGCGAAATGGTTTGTTCCAGAAAATTCAGACATGTATTAAATAGAACTGAATAGAACATGATATCTTACGAGATGGTTCTAGAAATCCAAAAACATATAAATACCCGTGATTTGGATTCAAGATGGCAGTTTTTGGAAGTTTTTAGTCAGAAGTCAGGCCAGTTTATTATGAAAGTTATTAGACACATTTAGTGAAGTAAATTGTTCAGAATTTTCAAGAAGTCAGTCAGAAAAGTTTAGTAAGAAATACGAAAGATTATTTGGAGTCAGAGAATCAGGTACAAATAGTCAAATTGTTTAATATAGTGAGTTAAATGAAGATTAAAAATTATGCATATAATTAATGCACATTTATAATTATACACAAATAATTATTGAAGATTATAAAAGTATATTGGAAGAAATTAAATTATATTGTGGTTGGAGATTAGTATAAATCAACTTATAATAATTGGATATTGGTATATTGAAAAGAAGAATAAATATAAATGGTGATTGCTGGTTTGCTTGGTGGTGTATAGATGATGAAGAAAAAATATATCTTAAATTGGTAGAAGCTGATAATTGGAAAAAGAAATTTCACAAAAAACAAGGATAACCGAAGTACGAAGACTTTCAATGGTGATTAGAATATATATATATAGTGGAAAATAGTTCATTTAGGCATTCAGTGAAAGAAAGGTACAAAATTTTGTTAATATAATTTTAGGTTAGAGTCATAACAATTTCAATTTTGAAGATAGTTTTGTTTAAATTTTAGATTGTCTATAGAATTTTAATTAGTTTTATAAGAATATCAGTTTAAAGATAGTTTATTTTAAAATTTACATTGACTAGCGTTAGATATATTATGGTGTGTTTCATAATAGTATAAATAAAGATAATTTAAAAAAGTACTTACAAGCTAATTCTTTGAGAACCGCGATAAAAACCCTATATATATATTATATTATTAAAAAATACTCATTGCTCATCATTCAAACAAAAAACACATCCAATAACAATATATATATATATATATATATATATATATATATATATATATATATATCTATATAAAGAGCATGTACTACCTAATAATGTAATAACGTTTTAAGGTTTTAGAATGAAATTATTTGATAATATAATTAATGAGAGCATTATTTAAAGTAGATAATAAAGAATTCGTAAAGAACCAAAAAGTAAACAAAAGGCAATTTGATTCTGTACACATTACCCTAACCTAGAAAAGAAACGATGTAAATATAATGTTTTCAACAAAATTGCTTCAATTGCATGAATAGTGGTAGTGTATACTGCTACTACACTAAACAACACTTGTCGCTTCGAGATGTCAACTGTAACGCATTCATATGTCTAGTTTACTCTGAGAAAGCCTTCGACAAAATACAACACAGAAGACTGGCAAACATATTACGGAACACAGAAATAGATGATCAGAATATGAGAATCATAACAAATTTATATCGATATTAGAAAGGACATAATACGAGTAGACCAACAAAAATCTAAAAAGATATCTATAAGAAGAGGATTACGACAAAAATGTGTACTATCCCCCTCTACTATTTTATATGTGTTTAGAAGAGATGTTTAAAGAGGCACTAGAAGATATAAATGAAGAATAGAATAGAACTACTGCCAAAACTGTAGAGGCATATCTCTATCACGCGAAGTAACCGAACTACACAAAATGATAATAGAAGAAAAATAACAATAGAAATAGAGAATAAACTAGACGACGAAACAAAACAAATTTAGATAAAGATATAATACAGAAGATCATTATATTCCACCATGCAAAAGATAATAGAGAATGCTTTAAAGAAAATTAAATAAGTATACGTAAGTTTTATAGATGAAAAAATATTTTGATTAAAAATAATGTAAAATACAAAATATGCAATCGAAACCATTTCAAACAAAGCAAGGAAATATAGACCAACGTTGACATACGGAGCAGAAAACTCGATTTTTAAACAGAATACAGTAGAATAGGATAGAAGCAGCAGATATGAAATACTTTAAACGAACAATATGGGAAAGAAAAACAGACAAACTTGGAGATGAAAATATAAGAAAAAGACTTAAAATTTAACTGTGGCTTGAAAAAATAAAGAAGAAAAAATTAGCATGATTGAACATATATTGTACCGTTTTTTATATATTCTGGAATAGTCCACCTTTATTCATTTGCATTATCGCTTTGATTTCCGGATAATTTGAGACGTTTTGTCGAATCTTTCATCATTTTTTCTAGAATTTTCTTCGATCATTTGAGAAATATTTTCAAATTTCTCATCGTTTTGTCTAGCTGCTTTAACAATTTGAAAGGTTTTATCGAATCTTTGAGAAAAATTTTCGAATTTTCCATAAATTATTTTGGTTAAAACAGCTTCTTCTGGTGATTTAAACTGGGAATGTCTCTAGGTCATCTCCATTCTCGTTGAGAATATTTTACAGTCGTTCTTGGAGGATCTTCTTGGATCCGCTGCAGTCTTCATCGCGTTGTTTTAGTTGCTCATGCAACTGTTTTACTGAAAGTTCTGCCAGCCGCATCTTTGGTTAGGCACACACGTACTTTTTAAATGTTCTTTTTTTTACAAAGATCACTATCGAACTACGCGGATGTTCCCGATGAACAATACTTTTCAAAAGTTCAAAAGTCTTTTTTCAAAAGTCACTGCTGAATTTATTTTTAAATATCACACCGTAACACCAACTGTACCGTTTTTAAATAAAACGAGCGGTTCTAATTTATATAAATATATTTATTTATAAATTTACAGCACGAAAATATCTTCTTGACTGACCTAGCTAATATCAGCGCTACTTACATATACAAGTTATTATGTACTAGAATATTCTGGAATAGTCCACCTCTATTAATTTGCATTATCGCTTCGATTTCATCCCGGTCGATACATACATAATGTTCTCGAAGGCAGATCATCGTACTTTTGAGATGCAACCGTTATATGGCCTACGGCGAAATAAGGAAGTGTGGTACAATATTATGAACAGGTAGGGTGTCCCGTCTTTGCATAAAAAATTTGCATTTTTTTTTAGCTACACTATCGCAAGAGGTATCCAAATTTGCGTAATTTTCCAGAGATTATTAAAAATGTAAAATAAATACGATAGCCTTCAGGGATCTTCTAGACTTTTTTGTAAATTTTACGTTTGTTCAGACCTAAATCATATACTTCAAATAATACACAAATTAAATTCTCCTTCTACTCGTCTTTCTCCTACCATCAAAGCAGATCTGACGTTACCAAAGTTCACAGAATTCTCTAAACTTTAACGGAACATATAATACGACGCAGTATTATATAATAAAACAGTACAATCTCAATTTATTTTAGTTCAGGAGCCGACAAAATATATCAAAAAAATGACAATTTTTCTAAACTTTGAAGATCGGTAGAACCATTAAGATATATTTTTATTTTATTTTTAAAAATACTGTGGCAATTGCATAAATTTTAAGAGGTCTTGCATTAAATAATGTTTTATAGTTAGTTTAGGATGCGAAATTAAGGTATAGTGAAATATTACCATAAAAATGACAATTTTTCAAAACTTTAAAGTTCGATAGAACCCTAAAGATATATTGTTATATTTTTTTTTACATTATTGTGATAATTTACGAGCAATTACCCCAATTTCAAGAGGTCTTGTATTAAACAAAAACAAAAAGCGATTTTTCGGGACACCCTTTGACACCTAATGAACAGTTAGAGACGAGTGAAACGAGTGTAGGAAGCTAAACAAATATGAGGAAAAAGAAACTACACAAATTGCGAAAAATAGAAAAGAATGGAGATAATTCATCAAAAGCTAAATGCACCTTTCTCGATACTAACGGTAGAAGAGAAATATTAAATAACAGAGCAATTGGAGCAATATTAAAGACATTCTGGAACAATTTATATAAAAATTTTTTCACCCAAATGTTAAATTAATGGAAGGTATTAAAATAGTTGATGAAATACTCCCAGCTGAAATGGAAAATATTATGGATAAAGTCAATTTACGAGCCAAGGTAACCTCGAAAATAGGATTGGAAAGTATTGTTACACTTCCTTTCTTTAAAACAAGTTTATTCTCAATATCAACAATATTACATTACTTGTTTACAATAACTCAATGACAACAATTATAAACTTCAAAAACACAATTGTAGCTGTTCACACTGTCAACAATATCTATTTATATTATATTTTCTGACATTCCGCACTTTATTAAACATTTTATGATTTTTCGATGACATATTCTTTTTCGACAAAAGCTTTTACTATAGAAAATAACTATCACAGAACTGTTGTAACACTGCTCCCTCCTATATGGTTATTCGACTGAAATAACTGGTCCCTCAGGAAGCGATTAAAGCCAACATGGTGGATCAGTTCCATGGTATGAAGCTAATCTCTCGATATGAACTACCTTGGGTTGACTAGCTGAAAACTGGATGCGGTAGGTACGATAAGGACAGTGTACGAATCTTCAAAGTTTTTGAAGTTTCGGTTAAAGACCTTTCTTATGTATTGGATTACATAACCAGACTGGGTCACCTCTTTCGAAAGTTGTACCCTTAACATGCATGTCAAGCATGGCCTTGGGTTTATTCCTTTGAAGCTTTAAACTTTTACGAGCAAATTCGTAGACTTCTTCTAATTTTTCTTTCAAATTTTCGATAAACGTTAGAGATGAACATTCTTCTTCGCAGAGATACAATTTTTCAAAAATGAGATAGTAAGGAAGCTTCATTTTTCTTTCGTTGATGATCATCGATGGGGAATACCCGGTTGCTTCATGTTCAGAACTTCTATACGCTAATAGGAATAGAGGAATTAAAGTACCACATTATTTTTTATTATTAGCAACAAATATTGAAAGGTATTAACAAACAGTTCTAATGTCTTTTGACCATTCCGTCTGATTGAGGATGGAGAGGCGCAGTGCGAGTTTCCTTAATATCCAAGATTTTCATTAATTCTAGTCATAATTTTAATTTAAAATTCGTCCTTGATCAGAATGTAACTCCTAAGGATCTCCATGTCTTGATACTACGTGTATTATGAATGCTTTTGCTACTGTAGTTGTTTCTTGATTTGAAAGAGGAAGATTTTAACGCTATTTTAAGAACTAATTTACTGAAACGATTAAGTTTTCTCTATCTCTGTCGTCGGAAGAGAACGAAGAATATCCACTGCAAGTCATTCAAAAGGTTTTCCGGAAAGATATTGTGCCATTTCTACCGTTACATAAATCACATTTCTTACACCAATCTCTTACATCCCGGTGACAATTGATCCAGTAAAATCTACCTCAAACTCTGGCCAGTGTTCTCTTGACACCAAAATGTCCTCCAGAAAGGCTGATATGAAGCTCTTGTAAGCTCCTCTTTCATCGGGAGTTTTCCACTTCCGACATAATAGACCATTTTAAAGATTCCCATTCAGACTAGTACCCATTTATCATTCCACTGTATTTGGTTATTTTCTGCCAAATAGATCTTAATTCATTTTTAAGCCATTCTCGTATCACCTTTAAGTCATTATCTTTTATTTGGCTCTTTTTGAGTCTTTTCAGGGAAATCTAATCCATACTTTCTTCCTGTCTAACTGTAGTCACCTGAACACTTACTTCTTCGGTTACATTCTCTTTTTCTTCAAGCTGATACTGATTTTAAACCTTTTCTCTTAATTTTTCTATTACATTTGTACTAATCGCTAGTTGCTCCCTTACATTCCACGATTTCAGAGTATCTTTTTCAATTCTGTGTTATTTGTGGAAAATCGATTTCTTAAAGACATAATATATCTACTAGTATTTCTTGCAGAACTATGCGACGGGCTTCTACATGACGATCTGGGCGACCTTCTGACCTCATTATTTGATTCTCTCGTTGTTATTTGGGACCAGCTTCTGCAATTATTTTGCAAATGCCCCATTTTTCCGCAATTAAAACATTTTTTGTTTTCATTTTTTTATTGAAGATGCTCAATATCTAGGATAAAATTGGTTGTTGGTTATCTGCGGTTGTGACTTCTTCATTTTCTCGAAATCTTAATTTTGGAAAAAGCTTCTTGTATATCAATATTCTGTAGTATATTTATGAATACTTGTAGACCTGTTTATTCCCAAAAATCTTTGGGTGCTTGTAAGCTTAATATAGGCTTCATATTTTTGCAAACTGGCTTTCGTTATGCTTTTGATATCAAATTTTCAGCTGAGTTTGGAAAACCTGCTTCTGATGCTGCTGGCCATATCTTGTTTCTAAAGCTTGAACGAGAGGTACAACTTTGAGCATCTTGGGGAAGAAATAGCAAGATGGTTACTGCCTGTCCTCGAAGCGACACTACCAAGGAAGTTGCCATTTCTTTCTCAGTCCAGCCAATAACCCTAGCTGGAGCTTCGAATTGAAAACGATAAGTTTCCCATGCTGTTTGGCTATCGAATCTTAGTGGTTTTAAAATAAATTTTGCTAGTTCTAATTATACCTGGTTCAATTATAGAGGGCAATGAAGTTGTTTGTATAGATTCGACGTACTGACACAATATTAGATAAAGAAGCTTGGGTATTAATTTTTCTTTCTAACTCAACTATTTGTCTAATATACTGTTCTAAATTAGATTTTAAATAATTTTGATGTTGTATTACCCACTATTTTATTTTTTAAATCGTTTTATACATCATTTTGTTGTTCTACTATTCTATTTTCTAAATCAATCTTCTAGTTTTCCTATTCTATTGGTAATTTGACTTAGCTCTCACTGAACATTTTCGTAAATTTGGAATAAAATACTCATGATTTCTACCTCTACTTTTCTACATATTTCTTCTTCTTATTGTCTACGCTTCTCTGTTATTTCTTCCTCTTCTTGTCTACGCTTGTCCTTCGCTTTTTTACTCTTCTCTCTTCCTCTTTCATTTTTAAAACCATTCGAGGGGTACAGACGTATCCATTTCTTTATTAAATTCAAAAGATCTTGTATTAACCATTAACCATTGTTTAAATATCTCTTAAATCCCATCACTGCCACAAATATTACACTTCTTTAAAATAACTTGCTTAATGGAATATGCTTAATTATTCTAAAATATTAAGAGTTTCCTAACACTTCCGGTTACACCGGAAGTTGACTTAAACTTCGGTACTTTCAATATATTATCTTAGTTATTTTTGAGGATTCTCTTAATAATATGCTACCTTATACCAAGTGCTTTACGAGATATGACCAATTTTATGTCAGGGTCAAAACACGAAATTTTAGACAAAGTATTTGTTTGCAGTAAATATTTTTGTGAGTGTATGCCAAGAAGTATTGTTTCAGATAGATATCCCATCATCTTTGAGAAATTGCCAATAATGCCGACGAATAGATCTGCCGAAATCAATAAGGATTTTGAATAAATTTGAAAATCAATAACCCTTAAATCGTTGCTGACAGCTCGTTAAGAAACGGAATGATGGTTATATTGGCTTGATTTGAAGATATATAAAGAAACCGATTATAATGAAGAATATCTCAATTATGAAATTATAGATAGTTTTAGATTTTTTACAAAGTTTTATAGTAGGAAATTTGAAACGATGTTGAATTATTTATACGAAAAGTTATAGACATTACTAAAAGCCAAAAATGTTTTTTTTTTTCTAAAATTAAAATCTACAGGCCTCGTTAATATCTGATATTAAAATTCTACTACTTATTTTATCCTTTCTTCAAACCTGTGACTTTAACATTTTGTTTGCCTTAAACTGAACTCGGTATTGACAACATTTGACACGAGAATTCTACTCTTGTTTGCTCTTCCTCCGATTCCATGCCTGTAATATTTTAGTATTACCATATTACATATTAATAACATAGCATATAAATGAATGGACTCTAAAATATACCATTTGTAAAACTTGCAAACTGCTAGGAAAACTGTTACAAAATTTTGGGAACGGATTTTTTTTTGCTTCATTTGCGTTCTGTGGTGTAGTTCCATTGCGATGATTTTCTCAGAATCTGATGCAATGTCAATACTCGAAATTTTTTTGTTTAAGTATATAATAGTTTTTTTCATCATAAACTTACATTTATTTAGATTAATTTCAGATTTACTTTGCTTAATCTTTCTAACACTTTCAGTAAGTTTTGGTTGCGTTGTTGTATATTGTTGCCAAAAACTATTAAATCATTCGGATATATAAAGATGTTTTCGTATTTTAAACCTGATCTTGCCATTGTTATAGACATTAAAAAACATTTGGGGCATGTTTTCAGTTTCACAAAAAGTCGTTCCATTTGGTATTGACCTCTGTCAGTTGGGAATGCCGTGTAAGGGTTTTGCTTTAGAGTCGAATTCTATTTGATAATATCCTTGGAATAAATCTAAATGTAAAAAATATGTTGCTATCGTTAGAGCGTCTATAATTTCTTTTATGCATGGTAATGGAAATCTATCGTTATGAATTTTATTGTTGAGTTGTCTGTCCATCACTGCCCTCTATTTCTTGTTTCCATATTCGTCACTTTTGGTTGGTACTATAAGCAGTGGCGATAAAAATTCCGATAGATAACTGAGCATTTTTTCAATATTTTCATCTTTCAACATCTTGTCTAGTTGTTTATCCCCGTTTCTTGTCCGTGTTGTAATCTTTACAGTTTTGTAAGTCGGTAATGCACCTTTTTATAATTTTATTGTTGCATTTTATATTTGAAGCGTATAAATGCAAAACCAGACATTTGACCTATAAGTTTTTTTGGGTAAAACGCAGAAAACCTATCAAAATCGTAATTTGGCACCAGGGTAATTCCAGCAATAATCGACACAAGTCGGTGGGGTCACCCTCTCCGATTTGGCTGAAATTTTACACACATGTAATAGACAAAAAAACATGATTGTCAAATTTTCAGACCTTAATATTCAAAATGGCGGCCGTGGTGCGCTATTGAAGTTTTACGCTTTTTATCAATTTTTTTTTCGTGTTTCGCCGATTTTTTTAGTACAGCGAGCTAAATATGCTTTTAAACAAATATCTGTTTTCACAATATGTTCTGAAAACACTATATGTTCTATCTGAAAACACTATATGTTTTCCAATGTAAAATTTTCCGCTGAATACGATCCCGGTGTCAGAATTGCCATATGACGTCATGTAAAGCCACAAAATGTGAAACAAAGCGCATTTTTTGCAAAATTCATATCTCAAAAACACCCTTAATTACTGAATTACCCACCAATAAACATCGCGTTTTTTAACCAAAATTTTCTATCTTTGATAGAAATAGTTACTACGAAACAGAACATAAATTAGACTTGTTCGTAAAAACATATTTTGCTTGAAAAATTAGATTTGTCTTGATTTGCACTTGAGAGTTGCAGATGTCTGCTTATGCATCTAAATAAACCTCAACTCATTTTGTATTTCTTATAACATTGATAGGCTCGTGTGTGATACTAACAAAAAAGGGTCGTAATAAAATAAAACTAAATTTGAAAAATAATACTTTTAGTGAATATACAAACAAATACTTAATCTTTCCTTTCTTGTAGATGCTCTTGGGCTTAGAAAGTACATTTTTATAAAATGGTTCGCCTGTGACATAAACGCACCCCTTTCTTGTTTTATAAAAATAATATTCGTTTTGATGGTTGAAAACGAAAATGCCAGGATCCAGAACTCTTAAGAATTTTTTGCACCTCACCTTTCCGGTTCAAAAACTGTGTAATGTTCTTCCGTCTTTAGCACTGTAGAATAATCTTTAATAAAATCAATATACGTTTCTGGATCAATTATGGTCGCACGTTTTTTAATTTTTCTTTCAATTTGAGCAAATAGTCGATCGGGGGAAAGGAAAGAATGACCAACTACAAGACATACTAGTTCTATACACTTTATATGAAGTGGAGCACAGCATTGTAGCCGGTATTCAACAATTTCAACCATTGTGATATTCTCATTCTGACCCCTATAACCATCAGCCACTAAACGCACTTTTTCTACCCGTTCATCAAAATTAAAATTTGTTAATGTGTAATAAACAGCGAAAACAATATATTTGAACTCCTTTTTAGTGATTCAGAATTAAGTGGGGCCTTTGAGTATCCAGTTACCACAGTAAAATTGAACAGATTTATTTGCCTATTAAAGTTACAGGCCTGGTCTGGAATCTTTGACAGTGGTAGATTATTTTGATAATCAAATGAAAATGTTGTTAGTGTGCGATTGTCTTCTCTTAATAACTCATAAAACGCTTTACTACGCAGTTTGTGCGCTGTTCTGTCATCATCATTATTTTTTCTTATGGCTTTGTGATTTTTTTTATTTTTTCTGAAAATTGGAGACACTGTAAACAAACATCAACTTCTGGTTGCACTATCTTACTTTTAGATGTTCCTTCGTTGTAGAGTTATACATCTTTCACAGTTTCGATATACTTAGTTCACAAGGCAAACATCACCGTTTTATTGGTAACTGGCATAATGAGTTTCGCAGCAACTAATAGATTCAATGATATTTGTTATAGCTTGCTTTTTACAAGTGGATCTTTGTGAAGTTTTATTACCTCTTCTTCTTTCTGCTGGAAAAACTCATGTTTTATGACAATTTTTTAATATTCTTTTAATTCGGTTGTTTTTCAATACCCAGTATCGGTACGAATATTTTTTACAAATAGGAATTGATCCTCTTGAAGTGTTGATGGTGTACTTTACACTGACTTTTTTTGGTTTATTTAGAACGTTTTCTTTAATTTTGGTACCCAGTCTTTTTGGATTACACTGGTAAACACACAGTTTGCTGCTGGAAATTTTTTTACTGTTTCTAGGTAATTTGGGTCTGCTGAATCCAAAAATGCCACTAGATTTTCTCCATTAGATCGTTTTCAGGAAATACAACAGATCACATTTCTAACATATAGGGTAATTTAACGCAGCACTAGCTACATATATGTAGTTCTGCTACCAATTAAAAATCATCACACATATCTGCCAAAAAAACTTAACTTTTCATCTACCATAACCAGCATCGCAGCACAAATCTGCTATTCAGCGTCACCTAAAAACTGTCTTTTATATGATTTTCTTGCAAAGGCTTTAAAAGGACGGTTCCTTTGAAGACTCCAGCACTAATCCGCCATCATGTGAGTGTCCCATCTCCCCTGATACCTCTCTTCAATCGTTTTGATATCTTGGTGGAAGCGTTCCCCTTGATCCTCACTAAGTTCACCAAGATTTTCTGGGAAACGGAAAAGTAGCTGTGGAGGTAATGAATTTTAATACTCATATGACAACCGTGTTTGTTAAAATTGTTGAGCATTTCTTCAACTATATCCCGGTAATTTTCCGATTTATTGTTTCCAAGAAAATTTTGCACAACTTTCACAAAAGAGCACCATGCATTACATTTAATTTTAGTCATCGATTCTGTAAAATGCGAATCTTTTATAAGTTGTCGTATCTAAGGCCCATCAAATATTCCGGCTTTCAATTTTTCTTTACTAAGTTCAGGGAATTTGCTGGACAAGTATTCAAAACAAGGACGATTCTGGTTTAGGGCCTTTACAAATTGTTTTATCAGTCCTAGTTTAATATGTAACGGAGGTAATATTATTTTCTCTCGGTCGACTAATGCTTCGTTAACTATATTAGCTTTTCTTGAACTAAAGCATCTCTGGGATGCCATTTTCTTCTACTCCAGTGTTGGTCCTTAGCCCTGCTATCCCAAAGACACAGGAAACAAGGATATTTTGTATAGCCACCTTGTTGTCCCAGGAGAAACCATCTTAAATTCAACACAGATCGCCCACTGATGTTGGTCATACTTGATGTTTTTCAGCACCAGCGAAATTGTTTTATATTCTTCTTTCATTTTTGTAGAATGCCCAATTGGTATACTTCCATATTTGTTGCCATTGTGTAAAAGAACACACTCTAAACTTTGTTTTTAACTGTCGATAAAAAGACGCCAGTGATCTGGTGTATATTCCGATACACCCATTTTGTCTAACAGTCCTTTAATATTATTACAAAAAACCATATCATTTTGTTGAGAAAAAAAAGGCAAAAGATCTTTTTTCTTCTTCTTCTCTATTACGGTAGTATGTTATTTTGGTGTCTGGTGTAAAGAGTTCAGGACGTGTTGACTCCTCTTCAAAATCACTGTCGTCTTCCTCAAATCTATTAGTCTGTATTCGTCAGATAACGTTTCGACATTAATCTCTGGTAACGTAGGTAGACAGCTAAATATTGGAATGGGTATCTGTTCAAGCTGATGTGGAATTGGTCTTATTGCTGAATCCAGGTTAGGATATGTCCACGTATGTCGATTTTTACGATTAATGCCCTTTATATTCACATGACAGAAATAACAATCGTCAAAATGATTTTTTGGTTCCCTCCATACCATTGGTACACCAAACTTTAAACATTTTCGTTGTCCTTTCGTCCACTGTCGCAAGTTTTCCACACAAGTTTTGCACGCTACATATGGAGCCCAGGATTTATCTTGATCTCCTAAATGAACACCAAAATATTCTTGATATGCCCTTTTTATAGAATCACAAACTGGTTTTCTACTTTCCTTTACAATGTACTCGCCACATATGAAGCAAAAAACGTCCGGGTTATTCACACAACAACGCCTGCTTGTAGAAGCCATGGTTTTCAGTTGTCAAAAACAAACTCTTGCAACGAAACTCAAGTTCAAACTAAATTTTACAATAGAACGCAGTTGACTTTATAGGAATTTATTAAGGCCGTTTCAGAGAAAATACTATTTACTTATCGGACAATAGTTAAAAAGCAATTAGCGCTAATTTCAAGTTATGGGCATTTCCAAGAAGTACACTTTAATTAGAAGTCATTAGTATGTATTTGTATTAGAATTTGTTAAGCTGGTTTATAAACATATTGCAGTTATAGTGGTGGAATATAAAGAAATGTAAGAATATTTAAGTATTTGATGAGTATGTTATATCTCGAAAACTAAAGCTGATATAAAGAAAAGGTTTGTATTTTTGGAATCAGCACAGATGAATTAACCAAAATCAGTTGATTTTTTTTCGGCAGCAAGACAAATTTTTTTTTTGTTGGGCTGTATTATTTATCAATACAAACATGTCTTAATAGGATTTCGATGGTTTGCCATAAAAGCTTTAGTTGAATTTTCTGATATCCGTCATTGTCAACGAGGAACATTGATGAACTTTAGGGTTATGAGTGCACCTGGTAAAATCAGGAAGGCATCGCCGAGAATACATAGAAAAGTAAAATAATATAATCCAATCAGTTGTTAAACGAAAACTTGAATGTGAACATCTTGTTGAAGTTATACTTCTATACGCGCGCTCCACGTTGGAAATTTGTATGGAAGTGAATCTGTGAAATCATTACATATGTTAGATAATGAGTAAGAGAAAGACAGAAGATATATTCTCTCTCTTCCTCTCTCGAATATAAAAATGTTCCTTTTGTATATATAATTTAATATTATATATATATATTATATAAAGATATATATACATATAATATTATACATATAATAAAATATTTATTAATATTATTTATGTGATATGTTTTGTATTATTTATTAAATGTTCATAATTATGTTAGTCTTTTGTATTTCAAAATAATAATCTCAATAAATCACTGTATGATCCAGAACTGTTAATTTTGAAATACGTTTGTGTCATGTCCTCGGTAGTATAGTAGTAAGTATCCCGCTTGTCACGCGGGAGACCGGGGTTCGATTCCCAGTCGGGGAGGACTTTTTTATTAATATTATTACATGGAAAATTAAACATATATGAGTAAGTAGAAAAGTTATGTATATTATTGTCATTTTTAAATACTTATGGATATTGCGTTTTAATTTGTATTGTATTATTATATTTAATTATGTTGCACTGTATTGTAGTGTATTTTTTTATGTATATTATTGTCATTTTTAAATACTAATGAATATTGCATTTTAATTTGTATTGTATTATTATATTAATAACAAAATAAACAATGAATTTTACTGCACAGTATGTGTAAAAAAATTTTTGCATTCAACTCCTTTCATACATAAATGAAAATAAAAATATACATTTACATCAAAATATTGATTCAATCGTTCATTTACTATACTCCTATTACAGGTCAAAAGTTGTTTATTAATTGTTAGTAAGTTGTTATTAATTCTGTTTCTCTTTCTGCTATGTCTTACCTATAGCATTACATATGTAATGATTGTGCTCCCAAATAAATTTGTAACGCCGAATGCGTGTATAGAAGTGTAACTTTTACCGGCAGTCCCACTGGACTGCCACACCCGTTTTTTTTTGCTATTTCTCGTTTCCACTGATCCTTATTTACCAATTTTTTTCACCCTTCACCTGCTGGACTTGGTTTAATAATAAAGTTATCCATGGTTAATTTACAATGTTTAATTGTTTATTTTCATGAAAAATAATACATAACCTACCACGTTTGGTCGTAATGTAAGTACAAATTAAGAACGGAATACAAGTCCAATAACAAACAGCGCAAACACAACAACACGTGACTAAGAAGTCGCATTCGGATTGGTTTAAAGGCAAATGTCTGCTTTTGCACGTAATAAGTATACACAAATGTCTGCTTTTGCATCTAAGGCTAAATTTAAACTGCGAGTAATGCCCTTCAATGTCTGTTTATAAATATAAGGGTCAGAAAATCGAATTCCTCAATATTTACATACGGAAATATAACTCATTTAAAAAACAATGTCAAATGTCTGATTTTATATTTTTACGCTTCATTTATGTCGTTGTCTATCTCACTACTTTAAACTCCATTCTTAACTTCATGAAAAGAAAATAAGTTTTAACTTTATATGATATATTTTTTTTGAACTGTACATTGAGTAATTAGTAAATATGGGTACCGTTCAGCGACAGTTCTCTATGTAACCAGGTCTTCTGGTTAAGTCCACTTCAGTCTTTGTTCGTTCCTCCATTGCTGGCTGATAACACTTACTGATAATTTGGCTGTGGTGCGTTAAATTAAATATTTTGGCCTTGTTGGCGTGAAGTGATATGACATCTTTTACGGTTGGTGTTCCTAGGTCATTGTGGATGGTTGTATTGCTCACATACCAAGGGGAGTTAGCTATCATACGCAGTGTTTTTGATTGGAAGGTATGCAAAATGTGTGTGTTTGAATGCTTGCTACCCGCCCCCAAAGTTCTACGCCGTAAGTCCATATTGGTTTTAATATCTTATATACTAAAACGCTAAGCCCTTTTCTTGTCCAACCACTTTACTCAAAAACCATATTAGATAATTAAAATATTTTTTCGCAATATTATTAGTATTACGTATGAGATTGTCAAGATATACTTTTGGTACAAAAATTCACTTCCGGTTTTGAGATGACCGGAAGTTAAAATTTACTTTAAGTTTTAGACCCCACAATGTATATATGGATCAAAAGGTCTCGTCGAGACGAATCTAAATATGTACTTCCGGTTGCGATCCGACACCGGAAGTGACCCGAAACGCGCATAAAACGTCAATATAGAGCAAATCTGACACCGGATTCGTGATCAGCATGCAAAATTAACTGCTAAATTATATCCATGTCGACATTTGATGAACTAAAAATTGCATTCCGGTTTTGAGGTCGACTTCCGGTTTCGTTTTTATTAGTCAAATTTCATTTAAAAAACTCGATGTCGAGTTGGTCCGCTAGTGACTCTGTAAAGCAGTATTTTCTTCTCCAACGATAGTTGTGATTTTCTGCCAAGTAAATAATTTATTTGTTTTAATTTTATGTTGAGCTAAATTTTTTGGCGTTAACGTGTTTCTTTCAGGTCAGTTGTGACTTTTTGCCAAGTAACCAATTCATTTGTTTCAATTTTGTATTGAGCTGAATTTTTTTGGCGTTAATGTGTTGCTTCCAGGTCAGCTTTCGGTCCAAATGCAACCCAAGATATTTCACAACGTCTCTAGCAGGAATGGGGGCATGGTTTGGAGTAACTTGTGGACAAGTGCCTCTTCTTGTTGTTAATGTGATTTGGGCTGATTTTTCGTTGTTGACTTTAATTTTCCATTTTGACAACCAATTCAATTTTAACATATTAAAAAGCCTAAACAAAGCCTCGGAACTTTCGGAATTTTCAAGGAAACAAGCAAATCTAAGAAAACGGATTATGAATATTGGTACATGGAATATACAGGGGATAAAACAAAAGATTGATATCATTGTGCCTGATCTAGAACAAATGAAAATGGATATTATAGCACTAACTGAAGCAAAGAAAAAAGGAACTGGCACTGACATGGTAGGAAATTATATACATATATTCACTGGAGTCCCCGAAAGATAAAAGAGCGGTTAGGGGAGTATCAATACTAATAAAGAAAAAACTTAAGAATAATATCACAGACTGGGAAACAATTGATGAGAATATCCTAAGAGTAAATAAAGACATATATGGGCACAAGATTACCATGATAGCCGCTTATGCCCCCTCTGATGATGCAACAATCAAGGTGAAAGAAGATTTATTTCAAAAAATCGATTATATACTTAACAACATAGGAAAAAACGGAGAAATAATTAGGCTTGGAGACTTCAATAGTAGAAGGGGATATCAGAAAAACAGTAGAGTAGTAGGACCTTTTGGAGAAATGGCAACTAATGATAATGGCGGTAGACTTATATACTTATGTGAGAGCTATTAGTTAAAAATTAGCAATAGATTCTACAAACATAAGGACATACATAGATATACCTGGATTCAACAAACACGCAATCTAAAATTAGTCATCGATTATATTATTAGTAAACAAAAATCTGTATTGCAGTGGAATGATGTAAGAGTTCTCCGAGTAATAACATATGGATCCGATCACTACTTAGTAAGAGCGAAAATTTTGTTCCCACTTAAGATAATACACGGAGACCAAAACCTAGAAGACAAGCAAGACTTGCAGACAGTACAACTTCAATAGTTTTATAAATGATAGTACTAAACAGCTATACCTACGACGACTGGATGAAAAACTATGAGAAAAAGAGAGACAAGCATTTTCAGATATTTACGAGAATATTATTGCTAGTTTACACCAGGCCTCCAAGGAGACACTCGGGACACGGCAAAACAAAATAAGTAACAAAATATGGTGGAACGAAGAAATCGAATATATGGTAAAACAGAAAAAAAAAACAGCATCTAAAATGGTTAAATACAAAAAATACTGATGACCATCCAGCTTACAAAGAAACCGATAGACAACTACGAAAAATGATAAAACAAGAAAAGAATAAAACATGGGATCAGAAATGTCAAGAAATCAATACATACATTGGAGGGAAGCAATGTACAGAGGTATGGAATTTTATACAATCAGTAAAAAATACAGGAAAAGACAAAGCACACATACACACCATAAAACCAAGACAATGGAAAGATCACTATGAAAGCTTGCTGACAGAGACAAGACAAGAATACCTAGCGAACTCCCCAACACAGTCAGTAGATATACAAGGAGAGGAAGCGAGGGTAGACATCGAAACAGTAAGGAAGGCTGTAATGACCCTAAAGAATGGTAAATCCGCTGGACCTGAGGGAATCTATGCTGAAATGCTTAAGAATGGAACTCATAAACTAATTGAAAAATTAACTTATGTGATTAATCAGTGTCTAAATGGACACCCAGTACCAGAACAATGGAAAAACGGCATACATGTCCTTAATACACAAAAAGGGGGACAAAAGGAATTGTAATAATTATAGAGGCATATCGGTAACCAGCACCCTGAGCAGACTGTATGGACGAATTTTGAGAAATATGATCGAGGAAGAATATAAGCACAATGAAGAGGAAGAACAAAGCGGGTTCCGTGCAGGAAGATCGTGCACCGATAACGTATTTTGTCTTAAACAAATAATAGAAAAAAAGATCGGCTTAGAATCTAGAAAACTCATATTACTTTTGTAGACCTGCAAAACGCATATGACAACATCCCCTTAACAAAACTGTGGACAACGTTGAAAAGATCTAACATCAACCACACATTGATAAATGCTGTACAAACTATATTGAGACTCAAAGGCACAGATAAAAAACAGGAAAATATCTAACGGAAGAATTCCTGGTTACAAAAGGCTTGCGACAGGGATGCTGTATCTCACCAACATTATTCAAGATATATGTTGCAGCGGCATTGGAAAGATGGAAAAGAAAGGTGCATAGGATGGGTATAGAGCTTAGCAATGAATGTATATATACAACCTCCAGTTTGCTGATGACCAGGTAGTGCTAGCGACCGACAGGGAAGACATGCAGTACATGCTTAGAAAACTGATAGAAGAATATAACGACTGGGGAATGAATGTCAATACAACAAAAACCAAATATCTTTGTATTGGAAACGAGTCAGATAACATAGACCTCAAAAAACGAACACCATATTTCCTGCTGTCAGAGCTATGACTACTTGGGTGTTGCCTTTGACAATACAGGAACTGATACACGGGAAATAGAAAAAACGAATCACTCAAGCAAAGAAAGTCTTAGGATGTCTCAATGGTATAACTGTGGAGTAAAGAGATAACGAAAGGAAGAAAATATAATATATATGAGACCATGATTAAAACTACTCTTCTTTATGGCGCTGAAACATGGAGAATTAGTGAAAAGAACAAAAAGCGAATAGAAGCAGTAGAGATGGATGCAATGAGAAGATCTTTAGGTATTTCCAGACGAGACCGAATCAGAAATGATGTAATAAAACAACGTATGGGAATAGAAGGAAATATAACTCAAGATATAGAGAAGAAACAATTTTAGGTGGTATGGGCATGTTCAACGGATGCCAGCAACAAGACTCCCCAAAAAAGTAAAAGAATGGCAACCGATAGGTCGACGGAAAAGAGGAAGACCCAGATTAGAATGGCAATACGGCGTAAATAAGTCCATGAGCGAAAGAAATTTAACAACAAACGACTGCGAAGCGAAGATAGAAAGAGATGGTGTTTAGGCATCGGACAACGTCGAAAGACGTTCTAAAACCGATGCATATATACAACCAATTCTCTAATGTATGTAAGTAATTTTGCATTCATGTTTCAGATGCTATGTCTGGCTCTTTCTTTGAAACTAAAACGGCAGTATCATCAGCAAAAGTCGCCAATTTATGTGAAATAATTATTATTAAAGTTCTAAAATGCTGCTATCTTCAAGTTTTTTTTTTATACATCGTAAGCAAATTTAAACATAAGTTTAATACTTAATAATGTTTATTAAATGACAAAAGCTAAAAAATATATTATACCTTGTGAAAAACCACTTTAAAATGGTTGAAAAGTAATACTCGTCTTTCGGCTTTAAAATTTATTTCAGTGAACCCTCACACGTCGAACGCTTCAAACTATTAACCCGAAATTTATTGGAGCATCTTTTGCAAGCAATTAATTACTCACTTAAGTATTCCGCAACGCGCGGTCCAACGTTAAAAATAATGTCAGGGCCTGTGTTTAAAGTCACCGTTTTACAGCTACCAACAGATTTAAAATATCTCGTTAAAATAAGGGACAGCAGTCACTTCAACATTTTTGTACCTCCTTTGTCTTTCATTCTGATCTTATTTGCACATTTTAGATCATTCGATAAAAATTACTAATGCCGATCAATAGTAGAGAAAAGAAAGTTTTATGAAATATGTCGTTTGGGTATACAGATCGAAAATAGATTTAAAATTTTTTTTTATTATAAAACATATTATCATGGTTTAGTATTTTATCTACCTCCCTGATACGGACCAATTTGGAACTATAATTGCGCTTTGGAAATGAAGCCATGTTATTCGTCTTTTTTTACAATATGCATTGCACATCCAAACATAAAAACAGAATTTTTTATTGTTTTAAAGCTTAATGCAATTACTATTTTTATTTGGAATAAGCCACAATTTAAGTTTAAAACAAGTTTATTTTTGACGTTTCGATTCCCACTTTGGAGATTGAAACATTAATAAATACAAAAATTTTCCAAAATACAAAAACATTAGGTAATAAATTAAACAAATTTTGTTTTTTCTTAGTGAAAATTCTCATTATATTTGACAATTCAGACATATATGCTGAGTTGCATTCCTGGGAAGACTTTATTTTTTTTTTTTTTATTTTAAAGAAATAAAGTCGCATCCACCCAAATGTTATTAGCGACATTCCTGTAACATTTGTAATAATATTAAATTTAACATTTGTAATAATCAATCATTGTAACAATTAATTACAATTTTGTGAACAATAAAACATTTGTAACAATTAATTAAGTTAAATTTTGTGTAACATATTTATACATTGTAAGTAACCTAATAAATTGTTCGGAAACTAAACTTTTGTTGAGGAGTGCTTTTACGTTATTTGGCAAATTTTAAGACTGTCTTTGATTTACGTATTTAGGACAGTCTATCAAGAAGTGCTTTATACTGTCTACTGTATTGCATGTTTCGCATTTTGGAGGTTCATTATTTGTGAAGAAACAGGCATGAGTATACCTACAGTGTCCAAGTCATAGATGTGGAATAATAGTTTGGCATCTTCTACTTCTGGCTGTGGACTTCCATGAAAAAATATCACTTTTGATGGGTTCTGAGTTTCGAACTAGAGTCATTCCACTCCCGATTCCACGCACTTAACACCTTATTTTTGAAATAAACTTTTAGATCGCCTGCGATACTCCGACACTGTGTTTCTGATGTGTCACTGGTGATAGCGCACTAGTATCTGCTTCTTCATTCCCTTCTATGCCTATATGAGATGGTATTCATAGGAAGTGGACTCTTCTGAAATTTTCTTGAGCTTTCATTAATTTGGCCCTGATAATTTTCTCAATGGGGTGTTTAGGGTATACATTTTGCATAGCTTTGACTGCGCTGAGAGAGTCAGAAAGGACTAGACAACAAGGGATGTTTTTAATTAATGTTGGCTTAACTGAGATGTGTCACTATCAGCTTCCGATGCCTCACTGTTAATATAATTATGGATTTTTTTCATTATGGACCTGAATTTACGTTTTATGGATCTTTCTTTTAAATGAGGATAAACTTGACTAAGCATATGGGACAAAGCTAATAGGTCTGTGGTATATTCTTTAAATTGTGGTTATAGGATCTGCTGACCCCATGATATTCATTAGGAGCATGTTAAGTTGATCACACGTTTAGAGGGAAAGATAGAGGGTGATTTTCTATGAAGTTTTTAGCAGGGTCAAGTAAGAGAGAAAATGAGCATTCAGAAGTGCTTGCTGAACTAATTTTAGCTTTTTTAGATTTTGCTTGGACTTTAGGTGGTGGAAAAAATGTTACGTTCTTTTGAAGATGGATCTGCTTCAGGTGAAATAATTTCATCAAAGTTTCTTTTTTGGTTGATTAATTATGTGACTGTCCTTATTTGATGAGTCTACTTTGTTCGGTATCTCCGGGATATTGGAAATAGACATTTGTTCACACTGAGAAGGGTTCGTGTCATTGGATGCTCGCAAGGATATATTTGTTGCGCTGGATACCGATGCTTCGTTGTTTTTGGTTGGGGTTTATTTGAGCTAGTGGTTCGGAGCACTGTGAAGCGATGTGGCCTGGCTTCTTGCATCTAAAGCAAACTAAACTGTCTTGAGAAATGAATATTCTATATGTCGTGTTGTCAAAAAACAAGAGTGAATGACTCTGGTAGTATTAGATTGTGAGGACTGATATAGATTTGTCTTCGGAAACTAAGGATGTGATTTGTACTCAGGCATAGAAGCACTTATGTTTAAGGAAGGTCATGGAAGAGACAGGAACTATGCCGATTTTTTGTAACTCACTGATTAGCAAGTCGTGCGGTATTGAAGGACATACGCCGGAGAGTACAAGTCGTTCCGCTGGTGTAACTAACCTTCTTGCTCTGACAATTTCACCTTGTATTTCTATTTGACCGTGATTATTCATAAAATCGTCCACTATTTGTTTATTGGATAAATAAATACATATGCGAGGAAGACTTTATTGTAGACTAGTTTATTCGCTTACATGAAATCAATTTTTCCTTGAGAATATCCATTCAGAAAAATCATAACATGTGATTCATATTTAACCCTCTTTTGAATAAAGGACCCCAAATGGGAACTCAAAATGTAAAATTTCCATGAGTATTTGCCATCGATAATTTTAACCGCGTACACATCTTATTCCCTCTTGGGAATATTTGTTCTTAGATAAAGTACGACAGATTCCTTCTGAAAGTGAAGATTCGGAACTATCTGATGAAGATAAAGTTGAGCCGTTAGCTGCACAAACCACCAGGGCTAGAGTAATCACTGACAGTCAAGAAGATTCTAAAAATGAAGATGGTGATTTATCAACTGATGAATCTAATGCTGAACTACCTACGAAACAAAAATCTATCAAACGTTTTGAAGATAGTGAATTACTTCCAATGCAGCTCAATTCTCCTTACAAATTGTTTATTTTTTTTTGACACCAGATTTTATAATTAAGGTAGTTCGACAAACTTGTATATACAGCGCTCAAACAAAAACTCTGAGATAGCGCGTTATGAAGATATTGCTGTGGATGTTTCTAATAAGACAACCTATTATGTACAAGACGCTATTGGGGTCCGACAACAAGAATTTCACAAGTTGCAGACGTAATGCCTATCAATCGTTTTGAAACGATCAAAAGATTTCTTCATTTTAGTAATAATTTAGAAAATACACGGAGTCCTTGATAAAATCTCGCCCCTGATTGAACAAATAAAAAGATCATATTGCAGATACCCTTAGAAGAACACTTATCTTGTGACGAACAAGTTATATCGTTCAAAGGACGTTCGAATATAAAGACATACAATCCCAAAAAGCCTCATAAATGGGGGATACAATTTGTGTTCTCTCAGGAATCTCAGGATTTTCATATAATTTTAAAATTTTGGCTGAACAGATAGTTCCCACAGAATTACCGAATGAAGTAATTTGGGAGCTACTAGTAATGTTGTAGTTCGATTAAGCAGAGAAATACCGTCCAATAAACACCAAAAACTCTTTTGCGATAATTATTTTTTAAGTATACCACTGAAAGAAAGAAAGAAATTAAAAAATTACAAAAGGGAAGCATTCAAACAACACTCTGGTACTTATAAGTATACTGCAATACATACCGTCCAGTGGTGTGACAACAAAATTGTGTCTTTAATATCAGATTATTATGAAACTCAAACCAACAGCCAAAGTGGAAAGATTCTTTTGCACCGAAAAAAACTGAAAAAAAAATTGATTGCCCAGACATTGTACAACAATATAGCAGGCACATGGGCGGTGTGGATCTGCAAGATTCCTTATTGGGATTATATCCAATCAAAATCAAAAAGCAAAAAATGGTATCACCGTATTTTCTATCATATGCTGGATGTAACAGTAGTCAATACTTGGCTATTAGACAGGCGAATCAAATAAAAAATTGGAAAACTGAAGAGTTTATACTAGTGCTGAATTTCAAAACAATTCTAGCTGAACAAACACACCCGAACAAACCATCCAAAATGGCAATCCAGATGCATTGAACCTAGATCCAATATATATGTACAAACAGATCAGTTTTCACACTGGCCAAACTGGACTGTAAACAGGGAAAGATGCAAGATGATAAACTGTAAGGGAAAATCAAGGGTCCAGTGTAAGAAATGAAAGGTGCACTTATGCTTTCATTCTAAAGTAGTAGTTAGTTAAAACTGTTTTAAGAAGTTTCACAATTTGGAATAGTTTGATACTGGCAATACGTCGATCTAATGTTTATGACAATTGGTTCTAATAAAAGTTTTTATACATAATGTTCCCAAATGGGCACAAATTTTTTTTCTTAAAAACCGGATTAGTAAAAAAATGTGAAACGGTAATTTCTACATACATCTATTAAGAATAATTCAATATAATTTTATTTTATTTTGTCAAAAAATAAAATAAATTTTATTTATTTTATTTTGTCAAAAAATAAAATAAATTGTTGCAATAGAGGTAAAAAGACAACCACATGCAATGATGACAGTAAAATTCTCCTGTTAGTGATTCCATAAGGAAAAAACAGGAGAAAAACCTCATTATACTGTGATGAGACTTCCGTAAGATATATTCCACATAGAAAAAGTCTCTTGACGAAAACGAAGCAGTAGTTCGAGAATATTCAAAATAACATTGAAAATTCATGAAATGTCAATTGAAATTTGGAATTTGGAAAATAAATATGTAAACAGATGTTTTTGGCAGTTGAGAGTTTTAGCATTTTGAGTTTTGAAGTTTATAGTTGTCAGTCATTTAAAGTATTGTCAAGTTTTCAAGGCTCAATTTTTTTAATTTTGTATTACCTATATTTATTGGTCCTTTGTCAAAAGCACAATGGTTTTATCACCATATTATGTGACGAAACAAGTTTAATTGCTGTAATTATTAGCTGTATATCGGACCTTTAAGGCTTATTCGCCATACAATAAACCGATTTTTTAGGATTGGCCACTGGAATACATATTTACGTCCAACGGTTTTTCTAGGCAATTTTTACACAAAACACAGACTCGACCACTGAAAAAAGAGGAGATTACATTAGGATCACATCAACTTACTTATAAATAAGAATAAACGTATGATAGCACTTAATCTATGGCAGAAGATTACAACGGTCTTTATAAAGGTTCATTTAAAGTAGAAACATTTAAACCTTATCTCAGTTTTGTATTGAGTTTACATAAAAGAATTTATAGAATTTAAATGACCACTTCCGACAAACTTTAAATACAATAAAACATAAAATTCAAATAAGCTGCATCACAAAAACTGTGTGATCGATAATTTTCAAATGGAAATATTATTTATTCTATTTTACTGAAATCATTAACTTAAACTTAAAGTGTTAACATATTTCTGTGTATTAATTGAATCCCCTTGTTTCGAATAGGTAACAAATGACACTTTTTGCCAAATACACTTTTTAACGCAATATTGCTCACAAATTGTTCCTACACAGTAAGTAGTTTGAAAACGTAACATATCTCATCTCGTCCCTGTTTTAGACATTGAGTTTTGGATTTAGTTAGAAAAGGTATAAAACAATAAAGGTATATAACAATGTTGGCCATGTTACCTTTTCGAAATAAACCAACTGAATTGGTTCGGCAGCGATCGGCTTTCGGCTGACGGTAATGTATTGGAATGACAATATCACGCCAGTTCTTGCAAGTACAGCTAGCTCACTTGACCGTTGTAATACACTCAGTGATGTCGTCTAGTAGCGAGAGTGAAGATGAAATAATACGAAAAAAGAGGAAAGATGTTGTGAATGCAGACAACTATAAACAAAATTTTATACCAAATGCTAAGGTGAAAGGAAAAGCTCATATAAATCATGTTCGAAAAGAAGTTCCTCAGAGAAAAACAGGAGTAAAACTGTGGGTAAGTAAAAATAGTACAGTTTTTAGAGTACAGAGTTAAATAGATTTTTTATTATTTTTAGCTGTCTAAAGAAGTGTTGCCATATGTTTTCTTGTGAAAACAAGGCGGAAATTATAGCTAACCTTAACCAACTTTCAAACAAAAATGAGCAGGATCTATATCTGCATGGACTCATGGACTCGAATCCGGTGCAAAACATTTATTAGAAACCGTAAGGCATCCGTAGCATCAAGTAAGCATAAAACTTATTCTTGTAAACACTATGTTTGTAGTAATGGGCAGAGAAAAGAAGTATGCAAGAAAGCATTCATAAGCTTGCATGGAATTACAATAAAAAGAGTTTATCGTTTATGCAAACTGAAGTCTCAGAACAAACTTCCTCTTGATTTAAGAGGAATAGCAATATCGTCTAGGCATATGGTATTGATGGCAACTACTTGCATCGAATTCATGAATTTGTTGATTCGTTACCTAAACAAGAAGTCCACTACTCAAACAATATTAAAAAAAAATACCTGTCTGCTTCATTAAACATTAAAATTATTTATGAAATGTTTCTGGAAAAGAATCGGATATCACCGATAAAATCATAAAATATAACTACTTCTATTCCTATTTTAAAGAAAATTTCGATCTTTCGTTTGGCCGACCTCAGGTGGATGTATGTTCACTGTGTGAAAATTTAAAAACAAAGAAAGTAGATCCATTCCTAAATGAAAATGCTAAAAGGGTTGCTGTAGCTGAGCTTCTAGTGCGTAAAAGAAGAGCAAAGAAATTATACGCAAAAATAGATGAAATAAGCAGAATGCGCAGAGAAAGAAAGGATATAATGGCAATAACAATCGACTACATGCAGAATCCTGCCCCTTCCCCGTATTCCTGTGCAAGAGGTATTTTACTACAGGCAGCTGTGGATTTATGAATTTTGTATTCATGATATGAAGAACAACAAAGCCTTTTTTTATTCATAACCAAGAAGAAGAATCATTGAAAGGTCCAAATGAAGTATGTACATTTTTGCTCAATTTCATTGAAGAACACGTACCCTTAACGGTAACTGAGTTGTATCTTTTCTCAGATGGATGCCCCGGCCAAAATAAAAACAATACCGTAGTGCGATTTTTGTTAACGCTAACATTAAGTGGTCGGTTTCAAAATATCACACATTACTTTCCAATGAGGGGACATTCTTTTAATGAATGTGATCGAGATTTTGGAATTGTGAAAAGAAAACTACGGAGACTTGATAGAATATACTCTCATGATGAATATATCTCTCTCATTGAGACTTCAAAAAGTAAAAAAAAATAGTGTTCACAAAGTCGTTGGTACGAAAGTAATCAACTTCAAAAAATGGTGGCCACAACACTATAAGAAGCAAGTTTTGTCAATATCAAGCCATGGCAAGAACATTGCCACTGATAAAAAAGATTCCTTTCAAGTCAGCAGTTTCTATGAGTTTCGATATTTAAGGAAAACTATTGGCAAAGTAACTGCACTTCCATTTATTGATGGAATAATCCAGGAGTATTTTGGATTAGCCAAAATACAAGAAAGCAGAGTTTAATCTTCCTGACTGCGTTTCATATCCTGCATATTCCGGCAAATTGCCCTATTAAGAGACTTAAAAAACTGTTGGTGTATATTCCAGTAGAAAGAAAGGAATATTGGTCCCAGATTGTCACATGGCCTACAACAGAGCAAGCTGAACCAGCAGAACAGGATTTCTAATTAGTGTATAGTTTATTAGTTGTATTTTCAAAATTATTTTTTTTTCATATTATTTGATTTAAACTGAAATAAAATAATGATTGCTCCATTTGTTCTTGGACTCGCACACATTTGTTTCGAAAAGGTAACATATGCAAAATATTTAAACAAATATTCCATTGGTATAGTGTACTTTAAGCAATTGACAACCATGGCATTGTGCAAACAACATATCCACTATCAACTCAATATATTTGAAAGATTTTGTAACTACATCATTTTTGAAGAAAATCATTTTTTTTGTCTACCTGTAAACTTTGCATTTATGTGCTTGTTACCTTTTCAAAATAAGTGATCCAATTGTAGTTTTTGTGGAGCATGTTAGGGTGTGTTTGTTTTATTTTGGATTATTTCTAAGCCTCTCTTGAATGCCTTCTAGCAGAACTTCACAAATTCTTCTTCTTGTTCTTCTTAATAATTTCATTAACCTATAACAGAAGTTGAGACATTGATGTTGTAAATAATAATGACTTAATTATATAAAGGCACAATTGAATTAATATTTAAATAAAAAAACGGCGCTAGTTTTAGTTACAGCAACTATACTGCATTTTATTAAAGTAATCTCTCTAATAAATGTATAACAGTATAAATCTTTGGGAACATAAATAACATAAAAAAATTCTTCCACCTAATCTCTTGAGTTAATGAGTTGTCAATAGATTAGTGCCATAATTCTAGCTAAACATTAAGACCACATACAACGAACATTTAAAAAATTTCCCATACACACGTTCTCTAAAGTTCTTCTAGTTTTTTAACTTGACATACTCACCATCGTTATTTCGGTCGTTTCGTCAAACAACCTGTAAAACATTTCTGATCATGTAGATAGTGCTTCCAGTACGTCGATGGTTAGTAGTTCATTAAATTTTTATTTATGGGACTCTGAGATAGCG
>NW_027312291.1:0-32897 GCF_040954645.1 Diabrotica undecimpunctata | reverse complement strand
AACCATTCAAGTAAATTGGTTATAAAGAAAATGAATGTATATATATATTAACCCCAAATTTCGAAATTTGTTTACATTGAAAATAATATAGTTATTTATCAACTAGGAACAATGAAGAAAATAAACCTTTAAATTAAATTAGAACACTTCACTATATTTTCATTTTTTTTGAGTTCATAATCATTTCTGTTGTCTTGAAAGTAGGTATAATAAAATTGGTACAACCTTAATCTGCTCTGGTTTCTCTTCTTATTTAATCAGTCACCAAATTGATTCAGCTACGTACTATATCAAATCACCACCATCCTAGATAAGAGGGGTTAGGGATTCCATAAAAAGATACTGCTACTGGGCCATGATCTGGAATAACTCCATAGCAATACTATCTTGCGACGAGTATTAGAAATATAATATCAGCATTATAGCCTCTCCAATAAGGGTCTAAAAAAATAAATATCTATCTGAAATATGGACAAGAAAAGGATTTATTTGCTCACCTCTGAATTGAGACCCACTTTGGAAACACGTCTTAACGGTTGGACGGTCTTAACAGAAAAGAGCGAAGCGCTATCATGGCGCCTGAATCTGGAAATTGGGCGTGAGTGACAAGTTGAAAAATATGCTCATCTACCGGATATATTTGGGAATTACAGAAGAATCCTTGAGTCGGCTACAGGTAGGTACTTGACAGATAGATGGGGCTATTAGTTTTATTAAAAAAAAATATAATCGAAATATATAATGAGTTTCTTTTAAATCTTTTGAAACGGTTACACAGCCCTCCCCACGATTTCAACTGGGTACCAGCGTGGAATCGGACTAGGCATGGTGGCACACCATACTAACCTTTTCAAAAGTGGGAATAGATATACGGAGAGGTAAGACAAACAGAATGGACAAATGTAGCTACAATCTGGACTCACAGAATCCTTCTTTCACGACTCACGTGGGAACAATTCAAAGATTTCAGAACAAAGCGAAACAGAACGCATAGAAATGACTCAACTATAAAAATGCAAACAAAAAAAAATTGCATTCTCACTCTCAAAATGCATAGGGTATTTCACCTATAACCAATATCATGAACAAAGCGGAATAAAACAAAACATATCTACAAATCATTATTTGAGACCAAATGCTCGCATTCAATCGAAACAATATAATTAAGATATTATTATTTGAAATTTCATAAGTAATATAAAGCAAAACATACTAGTGTTGTCACCAAGATACAAAACAGATAATTTACTGCGTAGTCGTTATGAGATCTAACACAATAAAACACAAAAAAAAAATAATGTTATCGTTTGTTCGGAAGCGTAGAGTCTTTCATCTATGACTTAATCCACGAATAACATAAGAAATAATAATACAATCGTATCATTAACGCCATAAAATACAAAATACAAATGTGTCATCGTTTGTTCGGAAGCATAGAGTCTTTCATCTATGACTTAATCCACGAATAACATAAGGTAATAACGCAGCGCGTCATTATAGACACATTATATAGACAGCCCAAAGTTAAAATATCCGAAATATATTCAGATGCGTTCAACACAAAGAAAGGAGTTAGACAGGGGTGCATACTATCATTATTATTATATAACATATATTCTGAATATGTAATGAGGCTGCCTTTTATAATCACAACCGGAAAAAACAAAAATAATGATCATAGACAGAGCAAATAATAATCTACCGCACACATACTAGGTGGCGGCAAATTTTGAAGTGGTAGACAAATTTGTATACCTGGGCTCACTGATAACCATAGAGACATCAATAGAGGCATCAATGGCGATTGCTTCTCAGAAATAAAGCGTAGACTGGCAATGGCCGGAACCACAACTGATAAACTGATTAAAATATGGAAAGACCGAACAACAACAAGGAATACTAAGCTCAGGTTGGTTAATCCTTCTACTTTTTCCATTGCTTCATACGCAAATGAAACATGGGCTCCTAAAAAACATCGATAGGAGTAAGATCAAAGCCTTTGAAATGTGGGTTTATAGAATTCTACGCGTTTCCTGGACAGAACATAAAACTTACCTGTCAATTCTGGAAGAGGTTTATATAAAAGACAGGCTATTAAAAAAAGTCGACGGAGCATACCTAATTTACTTCGGCCACATAGCTTGTAACACTTGCCGTGCTACAATAATATTACAAGGCCAGAATCGCTCGTTGTCGAAGAGAATAGGGCGGGGTTATAGAAACTATATCGTATTTTAAATTCAAGCACAATTAGATAATATGAAATTATAATTTATTACTGGACGCCACCCCTGGTTTATCCTCGAAGGGGAAGAGCAAAAAAAATTAAGATTTATTGAAAGTTTACAAGAAAACTATTCTTTATTATTTCTTAGTATTGAACAAAAAGAAAACATTAAAAGTTACGTTATCCCAAAGGGATACCAAAATATTATTTTATGTTAACATTATCATAAACAAAAAATCTTTGTATCGTATTAAATTAAGAATTGGTTATAAAGAAAATGAATGTATATATATATTAACCCCAAATTTCGAAATTTGTTTACATTGAAAATAATATAGTTATTTATCAACTAGGAACAATGAAGAAAATAAACCTTTAAATTAAATTAGAACACTTCACTATATTTTCATTTTTTTTGAGTTCATAATCATTTCTGTTGTCTTGAAAGTAGGTATAATAAAAATTGGTACAACCTTAATCTGCTCTGTTGCTCTTCTTATTTAATCAGTCACCAAATTGATTCAGCTACGTACTATATCAAATCACCACCATCCTAGATAAGAGGGGTTAGGGATTCCATAAAAAGATACTGCTACTGGGCCATGATCTGGAATAACTCCATAGCAATACTATCTTGCGACGAGTATTAGAAATATAATATCAGCATTATAGCCTCTCCAATAAGGGTCTAAAAAAATAAATATCTATCTGAAATATGGACAAGAAAAGGATTTATTTGCTCACCTCTGAATTGAGACCCACTTTGGAAACACGTCTTAACGGTTGGACGGTCTTAACAGAAAAGAGCGAAGCGCTATCATGGCGCCTGAATCTGGAAATTGGGCGTGAGTGACAAGTTGAAAAATATGCTCATCTACCGGATATATTTGGGAATTACAGAAGAATCCTTGAGTCGGCTACAGGTAGGTACTTGACAGATAGATGGGGCTATTAGTTTTATTAAAAAAAAATATAATCGAAATATATAATGAGTTTCTTTTAAATCTTTTGAAACGGTTACACAGCCCTCCCCACGATTTCAACTGGGTACCAGCGTGGAATCGGACTAGGCATGGTGGCACACCATACTAACCTTTTCAAAAGTGGGAATAGATATACGGAGAGGTAAGACAAACAGAATGGACAAATGTAGCTACAATCTGGACTCACAGAATCCTTCTTTCACGACTCACGTGGGAACAATTCAAAGATTTCAGAACAAAGCGAAACAGAACGCATAGAAATGACTCAACTATAAAAATGCAAACAAAAAAAAATTGCATTCTCACTCTCAAAATGCATAGGGTATTTCACCTATAACCAATATCATGAACAAAGCGGAATAAAACAAAACATATCTACAAATCATTATTTGAGACCAAATGCTCGCATTCAATCGAAACAATATAATTAAGATATTATTATTTGAAATTTCATAAGTAATATAAAGCAAAACATACTAGTGTTGTCACCAAGATACAAAACAGATAATTTACTGCGTAGTCGTTATGAGATCTAACACAATAAAACACAAAAAAAAAATAATGTTATCGTTTGTTCGGAAGCGTAGAGTCTTTCATCTATGACTTAATCCACGAATAACATAAGAATAATAATACAATCGTATCATTAACGCCATAAAATACAAAATACAAATGTGTCATCGTTTGTTCGGAAGCATAGAGTCTTTCATCTATGACTTAATCCACGAATAACATAAGGTAATAACGCAGCGCGTCATTATAGACACATTTAGAAATACACAAATAAAAGGAAAGAGTTACTAATAGTTCAAAATTGGGTACATTAAAGTTCTACAAAGACAAGCCTTAATAAGTTTACTGGGAGAGGTAGACATCAGAATTTCTGTAAGACACATCTATATTTAGAAACAAAAAAAGCTGATGTTTAGTTATTAGTATGACAACTAGAATTTGTGATAACTAACGTGTATCATCCGCCTATAATAGGGACAACATTGGTAGGTCAACTTCGGGTAGGGTCAACTTCGGGTAGGGTCTAAATAATTCTAGATTACATAACTAAACAGGTATTGGAGAACTAAAAAAGTTTCCTGACGCGGTAGGCTGTTATTTTAGATTTATTACTGAAATACAATTATGAATGGCTTATCATTCCGACGAGTCAACTAGCGGGAATCCGCTTACTTCATCCCTAGCCTTCCTCAGTGTCTGGCCATTCAGAATATAGGATGTTAGACAGCAATAATCTTTTCAAACATTATTTTGGGGGGTTTCGAATAGAGAGTCGAAATTCGAAGGTCCTCACACTAAGAGTAAAACTTAGGCAAAATGAACAGATACTATAATGAACTATCATTGGTAACTAGACAGAGGAATCTTGATATCTTTGGTATAGATACCAAAAAAAATTACTTGGATTTATAAATCCGTAAAATAAGATAAATTGAATTTTGTATCCACTTGAAGACAACTAAAGGTATGTACAATTTATTGTAATATAAACTAACATAAGCATTAAAATATCACATTCTACCAAGGCATTCTAAAAATAAAATGAGATTAAATTTTGCAAACACCCTTAAAATCAATATAGGTTCTTGGTCGGGGTAGCACAAACTCAAGATCTCGATCAATACAAACTAGAGAGAGAATAATACCGAAGTAGAATAAGATAAGATAAAAATAAAATTTATGTCGAAAAGAAATACGACACATATACATATATATAGACATATTGAACACAATAATGATCAATATTATAATAATAAATAGTAAAACAGTTCAACGAACTGGGGTGCGAGCCAAACTGAGTTGCTCTGGAGATCGACGTGCGGAGTCTCCTACACTACTTCCAGAGGCTCGTCTCTTTGCGACAACATCTGAGATACACAAAATTATTAATTGGAATAGGGATAGGTCCACTAATCCACTTGACTATAGCAGGATGCTCCCTGACTAATAGTCAACACCACCGACATAAAACAAGGGTTGTCGAGACAGCTCAAAAAAAAAATTGAAACGTGTCAACTTCCTGAAGGGAAAGAAGCACTAAGGGACAGATTTGCCGAAGCAAAGTGGTATTCAATGTACTAAGTACTAGGGTATCAGTGCTGTACTGACCCCACGCCAAAAAAATTTGGAAAGGAAACGAATCCTCTCCAGGATAAAGTTCGCGTTAGCGCAACTCTTCCTTTACACGGGCCACGGAGGGGTTGAATAGTCGCTGGAGAAGGTAGCAAAGATTAAGTACGCAAAGGCGTAAAGGGAATCAACTAAAAAATTAAAAATTAAGAATGGACTGAACATTTTAGAAGAAAGGTAGGATGGCCAATAGTTCCATAGGATATCCTCTGGGATTGATCACAGCGGAAAATTTCCAAGCAAAAAAACTTCCAGAAAGACAAAAGAAGAAAATAAATCCTAACCGTTAATACATAATCTTGGAGAAGAAGAAAGAAAATGGGTTTATGGCATACAAACCATAATCGATACACAAACAGTTTAGTCTAAAACTGTTGTTTCCAAAAGAAACAAAAAAAAATCATAAGAGTCTTCCACGAAACAAAAACTTACGAAAAGACTTAAAAGGAACGGAAGAATCATTACCGTTTTCCAAAGAAATAGAAAAATATTACAGTCCATCGTCAATAATAAAAAATCATGATGTTGGATGTAACACACCACAACAATAAAAAAAGTTGAACAGTAAAACATTTTTGACACCTAATTGAATCCAATATGGTCGTCATACAAATCACAAAGAAATGTTTACCATTCTTTAGCAGAACTCTAACAGAGTCAAAATAATATAAACTTTTAATTCTCAGTGGGTCATTTAACGGTAGTACCAGAACTATTTCAATTGTTAAACAAACGTGGTCTTAACGTCGACATAAAGATAAAAGGTAAATTCACAATAGGCGGCAGCGGGTTGTTTCACCTCTGTATATACAAAGAGTCACAATAGACAACAGCAAACTACTTCAACCTTCACTTGTACCATATCGTGAACACAAGATAATAAACGAAAGCTTTTGAGCCTTAGCCAAAAGTCTCAAAGCAAAAAGATATATGTGGTCTAATAAACTATTAGAAGACCGCAAAAATGTCAACGACAAAAAAAGAAAGCTGCTGCTTATACAACAGTCTGACATCATACAAATAACTCAAGATACAATAATACAGGTCACGTGCCTGTACGTCCTACAGGACATCTCGAGAAAAGAAAAAGGTAAAACCACAAAACAAAAATAAGTTCCAGTACCAAAAACATACTTCTACTACATCTGACCACACAAAGATATAAAATAACATAACAGAAGGATAATAACAATATTTCCGCTCTATATTCTCAACAAAGACGCCTTAGGCAGAGAGAAACGAAGTTATATCATTACTTCCTTATACATTCAAAACAAAAGAACCATGGACTGTAAAATATAGAAAGCATTTTCCTTTTCAGGAAATAAAATTTTCTTTTCAAAGTACGAAAAAGTTAAACTATGAAAAAATAAATTTTTAAAATAAACGAAAAACAAATTAAAAAGAAAATTTATCAGGTAACAGATTAAATATATTAAAAACATCCAAGATCAAAGAACTCAACTTCAAATCCTCGCAAAAAAATATTTCGCGTAATTATTCTGCACGAAACCAGATAACACATTTTAAAATTAGGTAGGTCGGGACAGCCTGTATATAGATATAGTTCGCGGCTGTTTGCCGCAAATAAAAACCATGAATCAAGGTTAAGAAATAAAATTCACTTAATTGATTTTTCAAATAACGAACGCTAAAAGCCATTTCGTTTATTTAAAATAAACACATTGAGGAATATAATTATTATGGGTCCTATAAACAAAAAGACTGAACTGCAAAGAAAATGAATTGAGGACTAGAATATAAAATTAAAATGCTTGAACATATAAGCCCGAATAAATTCAAGCTAAACACTTCAAAGAGATAAACAAAATTCATTTTTCACTTATGGAATGTTTACATAGACGGACTGGGAATAAACAGACAATAAGAAATTCGAATGTAAGCAGTAAATTATTACATCATTCCAAATACGTTTTAAGTATTTCACAAAATTAAAAATACGACGAGAATATTTCTACGTAATTTTACGAAGATTAAAAACGAATACATATAAATACTTTGCAGAAAAAATTCTAAACTGATTAAACAAAAATTGGGTAAAAGCAAATACACAATTTAACTAAAAAAATGGTTCAAAACATACAGACTTAATTAACCACATATACAGGGGGGTACAAAACAACTAATAATATTGAAAAAAAACTGAAGATACAGGAATATTCAAAAGCCCCACACGCTGGGCGACATTTTGTAACGAAGGTACAAATGGAGCAAATCTAATACATGCCCCACGTTGGGAGGCGCCATTTTGTAACGCTACCGTGCTACAATAATATTACAAGGCCAGAATCGCTCGTTGTCGAAGAGAATAGGGCGGGGTTATAGAAACTATATCGTATTTTAAATTCAAGCACAATTAGATAATATGAAATTATAATTTATTACTGGACGCCACCCCTGGTTTATCCTCGAAGGGGAAGAGCAAAAAAAATTAAGATTTATTGAAAGTTTACAAGAAAACTATTCTTTATTATTTCTTAGTATTGAACAAAAAGAAAACATTAAAAGTTACGTTATCCCAAAGGGATACCAAAATATTATTTTATGTTAACATTATCATAAACAAAAAATCTTTGTATCGTATTAAATTAAGAATTGGTTATAAAGAAAATGAATGTATATATATATTAACCCCAAATTTCGAAATTTGTTTACATTGAAAATAATATAGTTATTTATCAACTAGGAACAATGAAGAAAATAAACCTTTAAATTAAATTAGAACACTTCACTATATTTTCATTTTTTTTGAGTTCATAATCATTTCTGTTGTCTTGAAAGTAGGTATAATAAAAATTGGTACAACCTTAATCTGCTCTGTTGCTCTTCTTATTTAATCAGTCACCAAATTGATTCAGCTACGTACTATATCAAATCACCACCATCCTAGATAAGAGGGGTTAGGGATTCCATAAAAAGATACTGCTACTGGGCCATGATCTGGAATAACTCCATAGCAATACTATCTTGCGACGAGTATTAGAAATATAATATCAGCATTATAGCCTCTCCAATAAGGGTCTAAAAAAATAAATATCTATCTGAAATATGGACAAGAAAAGGATTTATTTGCTCACCTCTGAATTGAGACCCACTTTGGAAACACGTCTTAACGGTTGGACGGTCTTAACAGAAAAGAGCGAAGCGCTATCATGGCGCCTGAATCTGGAAATTGGGCGTGAGTGACAAGTTGAAAAATATGCTCATCTACCGGATATATTTGGGAATTACAGAAGAATCCTTGAGTCGGCTACAGGTAGGTACTTGACAGATAGATGGGGCTATTAGTTTTATTAAAAAAAAATATAATCGAAATATATAATGAGTTTCTTTTAAATCTTTTGAAACGGTTACAAGCTAGCAGAACGGGAAGCATAGAACTATTGGTATTAGAAGAAAAGGTGGAAGGCCGAAGACTAAGAGGAAAATCTCCAACACGATATGCAGACCAAATAAAGACTCTGATGGGAAAATCCATACATAAAGCCGTCCATATGGCACAGGATCTTAGCCTATAGAGACATCAAGCTAATAATATTTAGAGTGCCATCACGCCCTGACAAGGGCCCAACGAATATAGAAAAGGAGGAGGAGGATATAGAGAATCCCTCAGTAGAAATTTTGGCGAAAGTACAAACGTGTTTAAAGGCGTAGAGGCCATATATTTGACAGTAGAAACAACAGTAAGCGAAGCTATTATGGTTTATCCTAAAATCTGCCCGGAATAAACAAGGAAAGATACGGATAGCAATATTGTCTGGTGGAACAACGGCTTAAGGAAGCTAAGTGCAGAAGTCCGAAGCCTATTTAACAAAATCTAAAGTATCCAAGACTGAGATGCCTACAGATATAAGCTGACGTTATCTAATAAAGAAATTCGGAAAGTCAGAAAGAGAGTGATTTGCAAGGATATTACAAATATCCCTGACAACGGATGGTTCTACCATTAATGAAGTAGGTTTCATAAAGAAAGCTAATTTCAAATTTACAGAGACCAAAAACGAAAATATTAGAAAACTCATAAACACACACTTTCGGCCTCAAAAATTCTGAAAGATGCTGATAGGTGTACCAACATACAATCCAGTGGGGTAAGACGAAAAAAGAGTCAATCTTGCATGGCGAGCTGCCCCAAATTTTATTATTCTAACGTTAAGGAGGGGGTCAATAGTAGTGTAAATTTAAAATTGCAACTGAACTTCGCTGTTGCGTTAGCCGCCAACTTGAATTTAAAGGGGAATTATTTTTGGTCAATATCCACGCCATTTTCAAATTTTCGACAGAAACTGCAGGAAGTAAAATTTTTGAAAATTGTTGTTCCTACAATTTATTTTTTTAAATTTTTTGTGCGGTCGACATTTTCCGAGTTAACGAGCAAGTAGTTCAAAGGGGGAAGCATAATTATTGGGTTATCTCGTTTATTATTAACTTGTTATCTCTGTACATAAACAATAATGCATAAAATTATATTTTATATAATTTTGATCTTTTTTATTTTTTTGATAAAATCAATATTTGAGGTCATACGTATGCGGTAAAGTCGCGAGCGTAAGACTTTGCGAGAATTGATTATATAGAAATTGTTTTTGTTCAATATCTCGGCCATTTTCAACTCTTCGACAAAATGGTAAGGACTTAAATACTTGCAATTGCGATTTCCTCAGGAAAAAAATAGTGACTAATTGTAATTATTGAATTATTTAGTTTATTATTAACTTTACAAAAACTTTACAAAATAAATGTTCATGAACAAAAATAGAGAGAATTATATTTTATACAATTTCAATGTCTTTGATTTTTGTGCTGAAATCAACATTTCAGATCCTACGCCTATGGCAAACCTAATGAGATAAAGCGATTAATGGACCCTAGACGCTGACGCATCAGCAGCAAGCTATACATTATAAATGTATTTGTATTTGTACTTGTTTTTTATTTATTGCGAATATATTTTTATTTAAATTAAACCTGAGTTTTACTGAGTCTGCTGTCTAAAAGATCTACTCGTCACAAACTGATACCACTAAATACATGTAAACATGGTGAACTAGAGACCACAATTTAAGATTCTTGGGAAAACTGAGGTGTAACAATAAAATTGGTAGATCCAGTTAAAGTAAAATAAATAATAAATGTACTCGTAAGTATTGGAGATATATAAATCACCGGCTCCAGACGAAATTTATCCAATAATTCTAGAGTAGAAAATTGATACATGATGTTACAGCCTAGGTTAGGACTGGGGTACATATCAAAAAAATAGAAGCTCATAAGGGTTTTGTATCTAAACCTGGCAAAACTAGACAGGAACAAGCTAAGTACCTGAGATTTATCGGTTTAATGACATTTGTACTGAAGACTTGGGACAGAAGAAGAAATAAATAACCTAGCCCGCAAGGTTACATATGGTACAAAAATAAGTGTTTAACCAAGTTTCAGTAAAAATAATATGATCTTAAACGGTATTTGAAATCTTGCACTTTAATATAGATAGTCTTTTAACACGCTAACATTGTATTAGTCGACAAATAATGCATTGCTGTGTAGTTAATTTTTGAGTTTTTGACGTGACAACGTCTTAAATTAGGTTGTGGCTCGGAGTCACTCATGAAAAAGTGTAACGCCCGCTCACGTCTGTTACGATGAGTCGCCGAACGAGAGAGAGGCCCGCCGGACCGGCGAATGCCTTGCGTCTCTCTCCCACTCAAACATGATCGGTCCGCTGCGCGCGCAGCACTAGAGAATTAGGCACGTTGAATCGGTGCGTGCTTGTGTCTCTGTCTTTCTCGAGCGTTCTTGGCGTTGGAAAACCGAGAAAGCGTCATAATACAAGTTCACACGTGTGGTTAAATTATCGTCAGCTGTGTCTGTAGTGAAAATGTGGAGTGCTTAGATTCGTCATTTACAACAACTACAACAATAAAGGTAAATAATTGTACACTAATATTTCATTAGAGAGAAACTGAGTTTATAGGTTATGTCATACTATTGACAAATGTTGATAGTCGTTTTAATTTTCAACTTTACCATTTACAATTACAAATTTTAATTAATTTCAAATTTATTTAGCAAAAATTTGAACCTTCGATATGAATAAGTGTTTTGATTTTCAAATTGATTCTTTAAAATTAAAAATATTAAAATATATATAATCAGAAGTGAACGTCACATAACATTATCTGTACTTATTATTATTTAATATGTAGGCAAATACATGTGACCATACTTGGTAGACACAATTGGAAATAGTAATTTTTTATAACTGAAAAAAATAAATATATAAAATACTGGTAGCAAACAATAACTTCAATGATCGATATCTCCTGCAAGTTGATTCTAGTATACCGATTCTTCTGTGTGGTGATTTACAAAAACGTAAAGTCAGACAACTCGTTTCTAAATTTCATGAAATGTACGTATAATCTTGATTGCATATCAAACGTTTCTAAGTCAACTACGTTAAAAGGAACAACCATCGACTTGACTTTCGCAAGACACATTACAGCAGAAACACTTCCTTTCATTTCATATTTCTCCTATCATCGTCCTATCCTCAACAAAATCACTCAAATAGAAATTAGTTAAGTTTAAGTTTACATGTACAATGTTTTAGTGTATTATAATATACAAACAAAATATATTTCTATAGTTAAAATTTGTGCAATTCTTATTTTCATTCAATTCCTTGTTCCTATTGTGCAATTTAATAATATTCATATCAATAAATATTCTACCGAGAAAAAGACGTTGTCACGTAAAATCTTCGCCCGTAAAACCGACTTTACAGGCAACCGATTTTTTTTAGACAATTTTTTACAAACACCTCTTTTTTAAAGGTTTAAATTAAATTAAATTCTTTTTATTTTCTTTCTGACAAACATAGTTTGTATAGAATTAGTCATAAATATACATTGCTAAAAACTAAACACTAAACTAGACTAAACAAGACATGAAATGAATTTAAAAGCTAAATAAAATACAGCTAATATCTAAGATCTAAAAAATTCTTCGACTGTATAAAACACTTTTTCACATAAAAATTGCCTAAGATTCCTCTTAAATACATTTATTGAACTAGTGGACTTTACAACTGTAGGTAAAGGATTAAACACCTGTAGCCCGTATACTCTGGGCGATTTAAATTTAATGTTACCTTCTGAAAATGGTATATAAAGTTTATTACAATATCTAGTATTGAAATTATGCATATCACCACTCGTTTTAAACTGATGTAAGTTATTAAAAAGTTTATACTGTTTAATACACATAGGGGTTAATTCATATTATTAAAAATGTTCTTATCCTTATTTAAATATTTCTGCTCTTCATAAAAATCACTGCGTCATAGGCACTCCATAAAATTAATTTTAATGGCTGCTTCCCATTCCTATTTGTCTTTTTTTACCCTAATTACTGTATCATCATCATTGGTGCTACAGCCCTATAAAAGAGCCTCGACCTTCTTAAGTCTATTACGCCAGTCAGTTCTATCCATTGCCAACTGTTGCCAGTTTGCTGCGCCTATTTGTCGATTATCCTCATCTACACCATCCCTCCATCTGAGTTTTGCTCTACCCCTACTTCTACTTCCCACAGGTTGTGACATAAGGATTCTTCTAGGAGGGTTGTTCTGCTGTGATCTTGCCAGATGTCCTGCCCATCTTAGTCTTCCTATTTATATAAAGGATACTACGTCTTTACCACCAAATATATGTTTATATCTGTGATATATCTCGTAGTTGTACCTCCTTCTCCAAACACCATTTTCACAAATGCCACCAAATATTCTTCTCAGGATCCTTCGTTCAAATATAAGCAGGAGATTTTCATCTGCCTTGGAAATGGTCCATGTCTCCGACCCATATGTCAACACTGGTTGTATAAGGATTTTGTATATGGCTATTTTTGTTTTTTGGCTTAAGTTTCTGCTTCTCATATGTCTACTCAGTCTAAAATAGCATTTGTTTGCTAGGATTATTCTTAGCTTGATTTCTTCCGTCATGACGTTCTCCTTGGTGATCAGGGAGCCTAAGTATGTGAATTTGTCCACCACTTCAAAGGTAGAATTATCAACCGTGAATTGGTGGCCGATGTTTCTGGCTCTATTATTGGGTGTTGATGCCATTATCTTAGTTTTATTTTCATTTACTTGCAGGCCCATATTTTTTGAGGCGTTTGACAAGGTGGTATACATTTCTTCTAGCTTGCGTGTTGTGCGCCCGCACAATTAGAACTAGATCAACATCATCTGCATATGCCAAAATTTGGGATGATTTATTAAAATGTTTCCTCTGCTGTCTATTTGGGCATCCCTGACCGCCTTTTCCAAAGCTATGTTGAAAAGGAGACACGCCAGCGCATCTCCCTGTCGCAGCCCAACATGCGTTTGTTCGCCCTGTATTTCGACTTTGCAAACAACTTTACGCATTGTAGCCTTAACCAATCTTATCAGTTTATCGGGGATGTGGAATTCATCTATGGCTTCATACAATTTATTTCTTAGGACATTATCATAGGCCGATTTAAAATCTACGAAAAGATGGTATGTGTCGATATTGAATTCATTGGGTTTTTCCAGTATTTGCCTTAGCACAAAGATCTGGTCTGTTGTTGATCGACCAGGCCTAAAACCACTTTGATATTCGCCAAGAAGCTCCTCTGAATATTCACTCAGGCGACCATATAAAATCCTCGAAAATATTTTGTATGCTGTATTAAGGAGGGTTATTCCCCTATAGTTTCTACATTCTAATACCCTAATTACTGTATTAAGCTTAATTGATTCATTTGAAGTTTTCTTAAAAATATATTTAACAGAAATGATATTGTCTACTTAATAAATTGTCCACAGGTAAATGTAAAAAATCATTACATTGTTCGATCGCGTTTAGCTTTTATTTAATTCAATTATTTCATCGAAATTCAATTTCTTAGTATACGTAAACTGCGGAACTGCGATTGTAAGTTTTGCAACTTAGAGTAATCCTCCTTGACAATCATTGCAAAATAATTTTAGAAAATCGGTTTTTGAAGTTTCATTACCCTAATTCCTTGAGACAAATGGTCATTACATTTACGACAAATATATCTAGAGCAGCTTTTAATTTGTTTTGGATTTTTTTTGGACTCATCAAATTAATATTTCCCTAAAATTTTAGTTCAGTTCTGGCGATAACAGGCAACGATATAATGTGTACGTATGTTGTTACTTTTTTTAGTTTAATAATGCCGATTAATTTACGTTTAAAACCAAATGAACTATAAGCTTTATAGGATTACAAGAAAATAGTACCATAGTTTAACTTACACAATATCAAAATAGAACAGTTAAGTTATTTTAAATATCACTTAAAGACAAGCAAACAAACGTAGCTATGCTCCATTTGCTTAGCTCGGGCATATTTTGACAGATTCATTGTCGGAAACCTACAACACAACAATTCCTACTTCTCAGTATTAATAGCTCAAGTATCCTACTATTGCAGACTTCTTTCTTTAAAAAAAGAAGAATTATTTTAAATAGTGGAAGTGTATACTAAACCCATCAAATTTTGTGTAGTATATATTTAAAAAATATATTTTAGTTGATATAATTTAACATAACTATTTATTATATGGCGCAGATAAATAAATATTGATTGTCGGTAATTCGCAAAGTTCTATTTTATTTACTATTTAGTTTGTTTACTATTGATATTGGCTATGAGTACCTGTGCTTGGTTGTATAGTAATTTCCAGCCACTTTTAGCCTGTCAAAAAGTAACTAACTTCGCAAAAAAATAATTACTAAATTCACTAGACAGTTCGGACTGGGAATAGCGAACCGAGTTTATATTTATTATTTGATGTAGACAATCATATCATATCATATTTTTTATGATATATATTGTTAATAGGTTTCGTCTGGGAGGATAATTTTCATTCGCTTTTTACAGTTATTCTGCTTATTCAAGCCTACTCAGTTTTATTATATCTCTTAATTCAGCTACTGTTTTATAATTCTTATAGTGTCTACAGTTATGTCACCTTATCCAGCTGTCGTTTTCACAGATTACCCCAGATATTCTTCACAAGACATTTTGTCAGAAGACAAGTAAATGATTTTCATCTCTTTTAACTCTACGTCTATTCACCGGATCCAACAGGCCCACAACGTTCATGAATATAATATAATTTTGGAATTTCAACTTCTACTGTTAGACAGGTTGTCCAGAATCTCTCCTGACAAACGAAAACTGGAGATTCCTCAGATACTTTTAATACGATTTAACCCAATTCACCTAGTTTCTAGTACTGTTCATAGGCGTTATTTCCTCAATGCTGTTAGAGTGTGAGATAAAAAAGTAGTAACAAATTTTACCAAATGGTCCAATGGAACCGCATTACAGTATTTAATATGTAACAACAAAACCTTTCACATAAACAGTAAAGACTGCCTCTCTGATAACTCTTCACTCCAATATGTTTTATGTATATTTATGTGTAGTCGCTTGCATTGCGCTGTTTGCTGTAATTATACAGGGTGTTTCATAAAAAGGTAACCCCATCTCTAGGGTAGGTAAAAAACTGAAAAATAATTGGGGTTTGCTTAGTAAAAAATTTTTGTAACGCCATCCGTTTTCAAGATACAGGGCGTTGAAGAAAAAAAATTTTACGCATTTTTTACGATTTTGCTGAAACTACTGGCAACATTGTAATGAAATTTTATACGAATATGTTTTGGAAGCTGATAGATCCCATGAATTTGTTTTTATATCTGATTCTCATAAAGGGCGCTAGTTACACGGATCGTACTAAGTCTTAGTCAATATAACTTGTTTAAGAGTATAATTATTAATCAAAATTTCAAGTAAACTTAAACATCATTCAATTTTACACGAAAAAGGTACTCTTGGTAAAACTGGATACTGTGTACCGTTTTCGGAATATTTTGATTTGAAAATATGAAGTAATAATTAATGCTGGTAGTAATGATAAAGTTCTAATAGGTATACCTCTATTTTCTCCAAGTGTGCCATGGAAATCTGACATTTATTGATTGTTATGACAATAAATCAACAATAATTAGAGTTTTGAAACTTTGTTATTTGTAAAATCAAATCAAAATGTACTCAAATGTTGAATACACTGACATGTTATTAACCTTAGGCGAATGTTTAGGATGTTCTAGTGCAGCTGTGACACGTTATGCAGAAAAGTTTCCTAAAAGAAACTTACCAAGTAAAAAAACATTTAGAGCCTTTGAACGACGTTGTCGAGAAACTGGGAATGTGAGACCAAATAAAATAAATTCTGGTAGACCAAGAACAACAAGAACAATTAGGTAATAAAGAAAATAATATTTTAAATTTACTTGATCAAGATCCAACAGTTAGCGTAAGGAATATAGCAAGACATAGCAAGACAAACAAATACTTCTTCTTCAAGTACTTGGCGGATACTGAAAGAACAGCAATTACATCCTTATCATTACAGACAAGTCCAAGAGCTCTTGCCAGATGATCTACCGGTTAGAGTGGATTTTTGTGAAACATTGCAACAAAGGACAGCCCACAATCCAAATTTTTTAAAATACTTTCTTTTTACGGACGAGGCCACCTTTACGCGACAAGGTATGGTTAACTCCCATAATGCACACTACTGGTGTGATGAGAATCCACGAGTCAAAAGAGTATCACATTACCAACACTCATTTAAAGTTAATGTTTGAGCAGCAACTTTAGGTAACAAATTAATAGGTTATCATATTCTACCTGGAAATTTAAATGGTGATATGTATCTTGATTTTTTAAACAATTCCTTATTCGAGATATTAGAAGATTTAACGCTAAACGAGCGAAGATCTTTATTTTTTATGCACGATGGAGCTCCACCACACTTGGATAGAAGGTGTCGTAATTGGTTGAGTAATCATTTTCCGAATCGATGGATTGGGTAGAGGTGCAGAAGCTCCGACTCATTGGCCTCCTCGGTCATGCGATTTTAACCCTTTGGACTACGCTGTTTGGTCGTATATTAAGGAAAAAGTCTATGCTACAGAGGTAAATTCACGCCAAGAATTGGAAGAAAGAATTCAACGTCAATTTAATGACATCATAGCTGATCCCCTACCGTTTAGAAGGTTAATGGAATCTTTAGAAAAAAGAATAGACTTGTGTATTCACGAAAACGGAGGGCATTTTGAACACTTACTGTAATTGAATTTTATTTTATGTTCTTAGTCATTAATTTAATTTTCTTCTTGTGAGCTTTGTTTAATTACTAACTATTTTATACCACCATCAATTATTACTTCATAATTTTCAAATCAAAATATTCCGAAAACGGTACACAGTATCGAGTTTTACCAAGAGTACCTTTTTCGTGTAAAATTGAATGATGTTTAAGTTTATTTGAAATTTTGATTAATAATTATACTCTTAAAAAAGTTATATTGACTAATACTTAGTACGATCCGTGTAACTAGCGCCCTCTATGAGAATCAGATATAAAAACAAATTCATGGGATGTATCAGCTTCTAAAACATATTCGTATAAAATTTCATTACAATGTTGCCCAGTAGTTTCGGCAAAATCGTAAAAAATGCGTAAAATTTTTTTTTCTTCAATGCCCTGTATCTTGAAAACGGATGGCGTTACTAAAATTTTTTACTAAGCAAACCCCAATTATTTTTCAGTTTTTTACCTACCCTAGAGACGGGGTTACCTTTTTTTAAAACACCCTGTATGTACATTTATCGGCTCTAAGACGAAGTTAATATATCTACCTTGCTTTATCAATATTAGCAAGAGTCACATAGAGTAGTTTACACGCACAATTTAAGTATATTTGCAAAGGTGAACAAAAAGAAGCACCCTACTTAAAAAGAGTTAATGCGTATTCTAGAAGAAAGAAATGATATTTAGACCGGTGATGATCTTAAAGAATCTGAACAATCTCATAATGATGGTGATTTTAATAACGAATGTATTACTGACCTTGCAGAAGACGTTATGGCTGTAAATATTTCTAACAGCAACAGCGAAAGTATTATAGTAGTAATTTATAAAAAAAATGTGACTGCATTCGTTTTTTCCGCGACTTCAGCCCTTCAAGCAGATGCTCAGAGTTTATTGTCAAGAGTTAAGAAGCAAATTTGTCAGTTGACTAAGAAAATACTAGAAGGCCGGATGCCTGTATATAACCTTTTGCGTGAAAAATAAGAACCTAGTCGTTTTCCAAAATGCGAGGTAGATATCATATCGTCTTCTTTTCTCATCTTCCCTTCCCTTTGAATATTATATTAAAGTTATCTTACAAGGAAGGTAAGAATTGTATATAAAGATTGGATGGAAGACTCGAGATTAGCTTCTTTTTTATGTCATTGTGTCATCTGCTGATAATTTTCTTTTCTAATAATTCACATACAGAGGTCAAATGTTCAATCCGCTGTGAGTACAAAAATTTTGATAGTCGAAGCTTGGAGGGATGTTCATTATAACTTTGAAGAAGCATGTCGAAGGCTCATCTAGAGACTTGCTTTTAGTCCTTAGTTGAAAGTCATTGCAGCGATATAGGGTAATTTAGTATTGTTGAAAAGTGGATCTAAGAACTATTATCTAAATCATCTGTCTTTTATTTTGACATTTTGTGCGCTTTCATTGAGTATAAAAGATTAGGACAAACAAGAACAGCAATCCGACAACTTAACTCAGTATGGTGGGATAGACACCTAAATGTGAAGACAAAAACGCAGATTTATAAAACATTAGTGCGAAGTATTATGACATATGGGGCTGAAAATTGGATCATAAACAAGAAAAATAGCAGTAAGAGAGTAGCAATAGAGATGGAATGCCTGCGAAGATGCTGCAGAGTAACAAGAATGGATAGGAGAAGTAATGACGAAATAAAGCAAAGAACATCAATAGAAACAGACATACTAACATAAATAGAACAAAAAAGACTAAAGTGGTATGGGACATGTAAGGAGAACTAGCGACAGCAGATGGATAAAGAGAATAACCGAATGGAGCCCCATAAGAAGGAGGAAAAGAGGACGACCTCGAAAATCGTGGAGGAACGAAGTAGACGACGCCATGAGTAAGAGAGGACTAAACGATGGAGAATGGAACAACAGAGAGAGATGGAAACGGTTGAACGAGGGAAGGCAGTGAATACTGTAGAATCCCTAAATATATATATATATATATATATATATATATATATATATATATTATATGAAATTGGTTAACACTACTTCTATAGCATTAGTTATCTAAAATATAAGTACTACCTTATTTCTTTTGTTAATTATTCTAGTTTTGAATATTCAGAAGTATCAAATTAATTATTGTCATCTTCACTTCAAACGTGAGGCTCCTTGGCCATTTAAACCCTTTTTCTTTTATTAATTTTAATTATATTGGGTTTGTTAATTACATAACCTTCTTCCTAACTCTTTGAATTCAATGGTATTCAGGTCAAATGGAGTACTACGCCTAAGACAGCATCATATGTGATTTCACCAACGTTCAAACACTTTTTTATGTACTTTTAATACCGCTATTATTTCTCACCTCTCATGGTAAGCTGGTGGTGTTAGATAGTTAAAAAGGTAGTTTTGCATAAACAGATACATTACTACAAAAATGAGTTAATCCTTGAATTAATTTAACCTACCTTGGTGCATCATTTATCAGAGCCAGTTTTCCAAAATCATCGCTTTCGTGTAGAGTGTTGACGGTTCCTTTTCCGTGGATGACAACATCTACAGAGCCTCTAACAATAATATACCAGGATCTGCCTTCGTCACCTTGGTGAAATACTACAAAATATAACACATTAAATAATATAAAAATAAACAATTAATAAAAACCAAATTTGTTGTTTTTTAAAATATTGGTAATGAATGAATTATGTTGTGTTGTTTGTTTTAATACTTTTTTTCTATTTACAGACTGTATTTGACAGCAATATTTTGTGGCTTTTTTATGATCATACTTACGCACAGTCCCTGCTTTCGGATGAGCTTCAAAAACAATAACCGAAGCCAACTCCCTTTTCACGGAGTTGGATAAGTGAGCTAACGCCCGAATGTGAAGAAGTTCTTCGTAAATAGTTTCTTGATCATCGGCTGTTCGTTCGTGACTCCTGTAAAGAAATATTTTTATAAGCAATAGATTTTAAATAATTATTATAAGTAAATAATAATTATTATATTTTATATAAGCAGCAGAAAACAATAAGACAATATAATCTATTGGTAAATGTAGGAAAGTTGTAACGATAATATTCGATGATAATAAAATATTGTTGGACAATTAAAGTTATTCCTTATCGGAAGACTTTAGGGCGATAGAAAGCCAGAACGCATAATTATACATAAGGATAGTAAACAAATTAGAGTAGAAATATGTCAAAATGAAAGGGAGAATCAATAATACATAGAATAGAAAAACTACATCATCATCATCACTATCTGTCAAGCTCTTGCAACAACTTTTGGACATAGGGTATCCTCCATTTTCTTCAACTGTTCACTATCCTGTACATTCTGCATCCAAATTTGTATGCACTTTAATTTCTAGAACCTGTCACTAAATTATGTTAGATTTCACCATACATGTATGATAATAAACACATATTTTAAATTGAGTGCTGTGCAAAATTGTTTAAACAAAATAAAGCAAATGTTTACTAGAAATAACTACTGCAAATCAAATAAAAGACCAAATAGCTATTTTAAAATGTCTTTATTATTTATTAAAAATCTGAGAAATCAAAGAAGGGCAAGCCCTTATTGATGCAATGTCGAAGGTAAAACCCTTCTAAACCTTGCATAGGACCCAGGACATTCCGATTAACAAAAAACGACTCTAATAAAAAAGTTTATCAATTACATGATTACTACCATGGCTTTAAAATTTAGACCTAACCTAAGAGTGCGTACATAATATAATCTTATAAGAAATTTTACTATATATACTAATTAAGTAAAATCTATAATAATGTTAAAATAACTAACTTTCTTATAAATAAGCCTACAAAGCTAAAACAAAAATTCAATACATTATACAAAAGAAAACATACATGTGAGCAACAAAAATTGTTAATCAAATTTAGTACTCGGTTCTACCTTCCCTCTGACAAACTCATTAATTTCGTCCTGATGCCTACATTTTATAATTGAAGTTTCTTCCAAACAGGTTGCAACATTACCCAAAACAGAGTTCGTATCCATGTACTACTACTACTACTAAGGATTTCCACAGTTTTCACTGTCTTCCTTCACTCAACCGTTTTCTCCAATTTTCCCTGTCATTCCAGTCTCCATCTCGCAGGGTTATTTTCTCCATAGCCTCGTCGATTTCATCTCTGAATGACCTTCGGGGTCTTCCTCTCTTTCTTCTTCCAATCGGGCTCCATTCTGTGATTTTGTTTATCCAGCGTCCTCTGTCCGCTCTTCTGACGTGGCCGTACCAGGATAGTCTCTTCTCCTCTATATAGTCGATTATGTCTGATTGCACTCTCATTCTCCGCTTAATCTCTGCGTTTTCAATTCTGTCTCTTTTTGTAAGTCTATAGCTTCTCCTCTGGAACTCCATTTCTACTGCTCTTATTCTACCTCTATTTCTCTTGTTTATTGTCCAGTTTTCGGACCCATATGTCAGGATACTTCTTGTCAGGGTATTATATATTCTCTTTTTTGTCTTTATCGTAATGTTCTTATCCCACAACACTGAGTTTAGTTGTCGTATATAGTTTCTTGTTTGTCTCAGTCTGTTGTTTATATCTTCTTCTGTTGTTCCCTGGTTCGATATTATGGTTCCTAAATACTTGAATTTATCTGTTCCATTTATTTGTCTTCCCTCGTCTATCTCTAGGTTTCTCATATCCTTGTTTTCTGTTGTTAGGTATTCGGTTTTCTCTAAGTTTATTTCCATTCCGTTATTTTTATATTCTTCTTCTAGTTTTCTGAGCATAAAGCTGAGATCTTCTTCGTCTTGTGCGATGACTACTTGATCGTCGGCAAAACTTAAGGTGTATAGGTATTCGTCTCTTACTGGTATGCCCATTCCTTCGCACTTTCTCCTCCATGGTTTGAGTGTCTTTTCCAAGAATATTTTAAACAGAGTAGGGGACGTAGCACAGCCTTGTAGAAGTCCTTTTGTCGTCTTAAATGGGTTGTAGGCTTTATTTCCACATTTAATAGCTACTTTGTTTTCTTTGTATAGTGCTTTAACTGCTTTTATTAGTGTTTGTCTGATTCCGAGATCATTCATTGCTTCCCATAATTTGACTCTAGGTATTGAGTCATATGCTTTCTTTAGATCAACAAAGGCCAGATGGACCGGTCTACCTTTTGCCATTTTCTTCTCTATCAGTTGTTCTAATGTGTACGTATGATCTAGGCATGATTTTCCTACTGTGAACCCTGCTTGGTCTTCTCCAATTTTTCCTATTATTTCAGTTTCTAGTTTTTCCTTAATAATTTTCCCGTAAAGTCTACCTACCGACGATATTATACTAATTCCTCTATAGTTTTCACATTTTTTCCTGTTTCCTTTCTTATGTATGGATGTGATGTATGCTTGTGTCCATTCCGCAGGTATTTCTTCTCCATTTAGTCCTCTTTCGAACATTCTATGTAGCATGCGGAATAGCTTTTCCGTTCCGTTTTTAATCAGTTCATTTGGTATTCCTCCGGGTCCTTTGGCTTTTTTGTTCTTCAATGTCTTGATTGCTCTCTTAACTTCTGCCAGGCTTATTTCTATCTGGTCGTATGCCCCATTTCCTGCATGTTCTATATTCTCTTCCTGAAATTGGGGACGGTTTTCTGTAAGTAGTTCTACGTAGTATTCTTGCCACTCGTTTTCACTAATTTTGCCGATCTGGGTTTTCTCTGTCTTATTTCGTTGAAGTGCTTTTAATATTCGCCATGATTCTGAATTTCTCGTTCCTCCGATATGTCGTTCTATCTCTGTGCATGCTTGTTCCCATCGTTCGTTCTTTTCATTTGTTACTCTTTTCTTTACCTCTCTGTTTTTCGCTCTATATAGGTCTAAGTCTTCCTGTTATTTGGTGTTTAGGTATTTTATGTGTAGTTTTTTCTTTTCTTTTATGCATTTCAATGTGTCTTCCCTTAATTTGATATTCTGATGGGTGTTCCTTTGGTCGTCTTCTCCAAGAGCTTCTAAGGCCGCTGAAATCAGGCAGGTTTTTATGTGTTCATGCATTTCATCTAACGTGTCATATCTGAATTCTTCTAGTTTTTGGTCTAGTCTTCTTTTGTATAAATCTTTTATTGATTCTTCCTGCAATAGATGTAATTTGAGCCTCTTTTCGTTTATTGTCGTTCCCGTTGTAACAATCGATGTATGTTTTTGTTTTGTCCAGATATAGTATCGTATCCATGTATCGTATCCATGTGCTCCTCATAAATTCTTATCAAGTGCATATGCTTACACAAGGTATTCCTTAACACATATTCGGCACACCCGCACCGGTAGCGATGTATACAAATTTTACATACTCTACAATACATTATCTTACATGCATTTTCACATACTATACCTACATTCTATTATTTATTTGGATCTATAAAGAACTTTTTTTAAAATAACCCATATACCTTAACATTCTTCTTAACCTTCACTTTGTTTTTTATCGATTGTGCCATTTTGTAAGTTTCATAGATGCCATTTTTTAGATATGTAATACTTCGGTATTTACTAAAAAAATTGAAAGCCGCATTGAATATTTGAAAAACAAATGCTGAGACGAATACTAGGAATATAAATAAGAACAACACGTGGCGAATCAGATACACTTATGAAATATTATAATATATAAAGAACCACTTTTTAACAGAAAACTGTTAATTGCAAGAATGTAGGGAAAGAAACCTATTGGAAGACTGAGAAAGCGATAGGAGAATGATGTGGATGAGGACGCAAGAAATCTACTTGGCAGTTAATTGTGGAAAAGAATGGCTGCACACCCTAACGAGTGGAAAGGTTTGCTGAGGGTGGCCAAGGCTTAAGTTAGACTGTAGAGGCATAGGATGGATGGAATACTGGACGCATATGATGTTGTAAGGAGTTGGATGACTTGGATAATAGTGACTGTTATGAGCCTGAGCTACACTTCTACATACAGTTTTCATTTGTTCCTCAAATGTTTCTTTATTAGTTGCAAGAAATAGTTATTACTTTTAATAGTTGCTTCTATTCCAGTCTTACAAGCACTTTTGGCTGCAATATCGACTTCTTCGTTACCAGGAATATCTGCGCGACCCTTAATCCAAACGAATGTGATGCCGTCTTTATAAATTTATGTTTTTATAATCACGTTATTTATACATCGAAAATTAGAATATATGGGGAATATAATCTGCAGTTTATAAAACATAGCCTCAAGCTGATACTGATAGTTACTTATTACATTGTTTAATTTATTTATTACATACATTGGTATCAATAAAGGCGTCCGCCAATGGGAGTCATTCCTTTTTCCAGTAAGGATTTGTTATGTTTGTGAATTTAATGGCTGTTATATGTTTAACAGAAATTTGTTATACTTATACCCTGTTGTTTATACACAATTTATTGCCTAAATATTGTCTTTGAAAAAACAAAGAAGTCTCTTGTGCTTCAGATAAAAGTTCATGATTTGGTGTCGAATTGATGGGTCCAAAACATATATTGATAGTTGTATTCTATCTAACTTACATAAGTTTATGTTGGAGAAAGAACCATATAATGTATACCCATAATCTATTAGCGAGCGACTATAAGCTTTGTAAAACAATAGCGATGTGTTTACGTCAGATCCTCATTTTTGTTAAGAAATAACTTTAAAACATTTCACCCATTTCTCGCATCTTGCTTGTAGATAGTAGATAATGTTTAGATCATAATAATTTTTTTCCAAAACATTACACAAATATGTCAAATATGTGTAATTATCAACAAAAGGTATAATATAGTCACTAACGGTGATATTACCAGGTAAACTTAATCTGTGTCATATGAAATACAGGTAGCTGATTTTTCTGAAGTTACGCTAAAGTTTAAGTCGCTTAAACTGTCACCTCGGGGGAACAAATATGGGTCTAACCACCTTCTGATATCCCCGGATGCTCTGTAGAGGGCTTCGGAGTAAACGTCGAGAGCTCCTCTACTTAAGTCCATTTTCGGGTTATGGACTCGGAAAATATTTATATCTTCGGTGTCTTGCCTTGAAAAAGGCAAGACATTTCTTACACAACAAATTCCTCGTCGAAAATGGTACATTAGGTTGTGTTCTTCCGATGGCTTGTCTTGAGAAAGACAAGATATTTTCTTACATGACAAAGGATTGTCGAAATAAAAACACTTAAAATAAAAACAGTTAAAGTTGAAAATAACTCTCAGCCACAGAGTATGGAAAATAGAACAGGAGCAGAGCCCCGAGAGCACTAAGCTCTCGGAGAGCCCGCGAGGAACTGACCTGGCTGACCTGAAAATCGCCAATATTTATATGTGCCGTTCGAGCGATAAATAGGGATTTCCAGGTCAAGAGCCAATGGGAAAATTTGAGGCGGGGCGATGCGCATCGAAATGCGCACAGACTTTGGCATTCGATGACATTCCCCCTCCTCTGGAGACTCTGCGGCTGGGAAAAATATTTATTGAATAAAATACGAAAATACATAAGAAAATAAATGTATAAAAATACAAAGTAAAGTAAAAGAATTGTCTATAAAACTCACACAACACTTATCTGGAACCTGGAAAACTGGATGTTACTGCATCTCCCTCTGTGGTAGGCACCATCCACGGTCGGTGTACCATTTCTCTCAGCGGTTCGTCTTCTTCTCTGCAATCAGGTTCCCATCCACTTTATCCTGGGGTTTCGTAGGCGAGTTTGCCCGGGCCTCCGTGGTATCGCCACATTTCGGTGAGGGCAGGCAGGGACTGTGGCTACTTCAGGATCTTCGTAGTTTCCGAGACTTCAAGCGTCGAAAAAGTTTGACTCGTTGAGACATCTGGCACACGGAAGGCATCAGGACTGCTACAGAGCTCGATGGCGGAGTGTCAGAGTATAGACACTCCGTGGCTCTTCTCATTGTTCTCTTGACTTCAACCCATGTTGAAGTCAATGGTGTGTTGCGTTCTGTAAAGCGAGCTGGGTCGCAGGTTCGGAATAATCCACGTTGTCGGGCGCCATGTCACCTCGGGGGAACAAATATGGGTCTAACCACCTTCTGATTTCCCCGGGTGCTCTGTAGAGGGCTTCGGAGTAAACGTCGAGAGCTCCTCTACTTAAGTCCATTTTCGGGTTATGGACTCGGAAAATATTTATATCTTCGGTGTCTTGCCTTGAAAAAGGCAAGATATTTCTTACACAACAAATTCCTCGTCGAAAATGTTACATTAGGTTGTGGTCTTCCGATGGCTTGTCTTGAGAAAGACAAGATATTTTCTTACATGACAAAGGATTGTCGAAAAAAAAAAACACTAAGTTAAAGTTGAAAATAACTCTCAGCCACAGAGTATGGAAAATAGAACAGGAGCAGAGCCCCGAGAGCACTAAGCTCTCGGAGAGCCCGCGAGGAAATGACCTGGCTGACCTGAAAATCGCCAATATTTATATGTGCCGTTCGAGCGATAAATAGGGATTTCCAGGTCAAGAGCCAATGGGAAAATTTGAGGCGGGGCGATGCGCATCGAAATGCGCACTAGTCCACAGACTATGGCATTCGATGACAAAACAAGCTTTAATACAATACATAATATATCATAATTCTTTTAAGCATTTCTCGTATAACTTATGGATTACATAAAAACAAAAGAGGTTAGTCTTTGTATGTGGGTATATTTTATTTTATAAAAACCCTTAAAAGGGCAACATTACAAGCACGAACGTTTTCGGAACAACTGTTCCATCATCAGGTTAAAATGCCTAAAATAAGTATAAACCATTTAGTTACAGCAAACGTGGTTTAAAATTTTACTCTGAGATAGCGCGTTAAAATGGTTATACTTACAGGTTAACATGCCTGAGCCACCAAAAGGTGGCTCAGGCATGTTAACCTGTAAGTATAACCATTTTATTGTTTTTAACCTTAGTCAAAATTTTAAACCACGTTTGCTGTAACTAAATGGTTTATACTTATTTTAGGCATTTTAACCTGATGATGGAACAGTTGTTCCGAAAACGTTCGTGCTTGTAATGTTGCCCTTTTAAGGGTTTTTATAAAATAAAATATACCCACATACAAAGACTAACCTCTTTTGTTATACGTGGTATACAGCCAGCTACAGGAATTATTTTCCTTGTGGATTTTACATAAAAACAAATATCATCAGCGTATTGAATAAAAATACTGGAGCTTTTTTATAAACATAACTTTTTTTATTCAATTTGTATAAGTGGGTCATATAGGGTTTTTATGAAGTACACATGTCCGGATCGCACTTTAAATAAGATCGAACGAAAGTGTCATTTTGGCATAAATTGGTAATACTTGTTTGACAGTTGTTGTGTTGACACTTTGTTTTTACTTTGGATTTGTTTTTGATATTTACTATTAATAAAACTCTAGTTCTTATTGGAACAAAATTAGTATGATTTAATTCAAAAATGTCACATAAGAAGTTAAATAGTCGATGTAAAGAGATGGTAGTTTCTTTGATTTAATATTTTGAACAGAAACGTAATAATGACGGTCCCATTTTACCATTGACCGCTGTTAGGGAAATATGTAATGCATTTTTTATACTATGTTTACGAAGATGCTTAAAATATATATTCTGGTTTTAGCTATAGCTTTAAATTTACATATTTCAACTGTGAGTTCTATCTCACAGGCCATAAAAACGAATACACCTCTAACATCACCACCCAAAAATCGTACTAGACCTAAGGAAATTACCAGTACTGAAATAATAATTACAAACGAAATTCGTAATACAATTTATAGTATATATGAAGGAAGTATACTTTTCGTTATATATCATTAAGTGTATTACGTTAAACAGATTTGTTTAACATGAAATTAAATTGAATTATTTTCTGAAGAATATGTGATTTTGATCTCTTTATGGTTTCAATTGAAGAAAAAAGAACTGTTTAGTGGTTGTCATATGTCACTCAGTATTCAGTATTGTACTGAAAGACATTGGTGTTAAATGGCTAAAAGATGATCCAAGGCGAGGACTGATAGAACAGTCTCATATTGCTGTGAAGAGAGCAGAATATTTGATATTATATTAAAAATATAACCATAAGGAACTATACAAGTTTATTTTTATAAATTAAACTTTGATTTTTTAGAATAAATCTTGCTCATGGCAAAATAAGAATAAAAGAAGTGTATTAGCATATTAAAACTGATGAAACGGAATATATTTAAGCATTGAAAACGTAATGGTGTTAAAATAATATTTTTTGGTAGATACATTATTCGTTCTTATATCTCATGGATATACTAAAGGCACCTAATCTGGATAACAAAGACCTTCAAGTAATCAAGAACATATACTACAACCAATCAGCAACCATTCGGGTGAAAGACCAACTAACAGAAGAAGTTGCAATAAAAAGAGGAGTACGAGAGGGCTGCATACTTACTCTCTTCCTTATTATTTAACGTCTATTCGAAACACGTCATGAGCCAGGCCTAAACCATATCGAAGAGGGTATGCTCATAAATGGTGAGCGCCTAAATAACATCAGTTATGCAGACGACACCATCCTCTTTGCAGACAGTTTAGAAGGTTTACAGACACTAGTAACGCAATTGTGGAGAATCAGTCAAGAATACGGGCTTGATTTTAACACCAAGAAAACAAAATACATGGTCATCAGTAAGAAGCATATTCCACCTAGTCAATTACTGGTAGATTAGCAACAAATACTCCAAGTGCCCCGTTACTACTATTTGGAACCACCATAAACGACCAATGGGACCACTCAGTTGAGATAAAACAAAGAATTGAAAAAGCCAGGTCAGCGTTTGTCAGAATCAGCAAGATATTTAAGAGCCACGACCTACCCTTAAAAACAAAAATCCGTTTATTGAGATGCTACGTATTGACAGTGCTGCTCTATGGCGTTGAATCATGGACACTAACCGAGGCATTCATGGGAAAACTCGAGGCATTTGAAATGTGGTGTTATAGACGGATACTGAGGATCTCCTGGGTGGACCGAATAACAAACATTGAGGTTCTACGTCGGATGGATAAAACATGTGAAATTATATCCACAGTGAAACAACGCAAGCTAAAATATCTTGGACATATAATGCGAAACGATCATAGATATAATCTGATGCAACTTATATTACAGGGAAAGGTCTACGGAAAGAGGGAACCAGGAAGAAGAAGAATATCTTGGCTCCAGAACTTACGAAAATGGTTTTTCTTGACCACTTCAGGACTATTTCGAGCTGCGGTCAATAAAGTTAGAATTGCCATGCTAGTAGCCAACATCCGGAACGGATAGGCACCACAAGAAGAAGACATTATTCTTTATGCTAGTAATAAAAATAACTTCATTAAAAGTGCAGAGGCTATATTTTCCTCTAAATCAGCTTTGATGTACTACCACGGGGAAATGAATCAAGTAATTTGTTTATCATGGTTTGAAAATCAACTATCAAAAAGTTAATATTAGTTAAATCATTCCTATTTAATATTGTTTTGAAGCTATTTTCTTGTAGCATTTTACAGTATATACTATTTTAATGGGAATAAACCACAATTGAAGGTTAAAATAAGTTTATTGACGTTTGAATTTCCACTTTCTTAATTCTTTACAAAAAACTGGCAAGTTGTAAAAATTCAATCAAATTTTTTCAAAGATGTAGAGACAATAAAGTAATACCAAAGGGCTTGAAGTTACGTCCAGCATATTCAAGCAGAATGTTGAAAAAAATTCTAGGAGAAAGATTTCCGAAGTGGAAATTGAAACGTCAATAAACTTATTTTAATCTTCAATTGTGGCTTATTCCCATTAAAATAGTATATACATCCCTAATTACAATGGATAACGCTCCATAACATAGTATGTTGTTAGAGAAAGCACCAAACATTTCTTCAGCCAAGACTAAAATAAAAAAACTCTGAGATAGCGCGTAACTGCAATTTAATGGGACAATGTTAAAAAACGAGCTTTTGGAGATTGTTGCGCAGTAAGTAGGTACACCTAATCAGAGTTAAGTTCAGGTTATCAATATTTATTTTTAAAACAAGTCACATCCAAAATACATTGTTGATGATTTCGCAGAACAATATGGACATAAAGTATTACGTCTGTCTGTCAAATATCACTGTAATTTCAATGCTATAGAATTAATATGGGGAATTGACAAAAATTATGATAACCGACATACTGGCAGATATAGTTATAAAGAATTTGATGCTTTAAACATGTGGAAAGAACGCCGCACATACTGTTACACCCCAGACATCGCAAAATTCTATTAGTCATACAGAAAATGTAATTAAAAAGTGGTATGACTGAGAGCATATACCAGATAGACAGGATATTCTATCTATTCTTATTAATATAATTGGTGACAGTGATTCAAGTAGCAGCTGTGACAGAGAGTAACAGACAGTAATGAGTAAGTAAATCATCTTTAAGCATTAAAATTTAGCTTAATTTCTTATAGGTTTTAACTGATTATTAAACAAAGTTTTTCTAAAAAAACCATAAGATGGATGAAAAAATATAGGAAACATGTACTAGTTTATAACTTTTAAGCACTAACTTTTTTACATTGTTCACAAATTATCTATATAAAATCTTAAACTTAAATAAACCTGAAGAAAAAAATATTGAATAACATTTGAAAATCTAGTTATAACAAAACATTTCACAGTAAGGAATTAATGAATAAAGTGTTGATTTTTTATTCTGTTTTAATTCTTTATCCTACATAAGTGACTCAAATTATTTTTAACGTAAGATTATTACTTAATTCTTGGTTTCTATTTCATTTTTTTTTTATTTATTTACATTGAATATTAATTTGTTTTTTTTGTATAATCCTCTTTTGCAATAATTATGTAATGTAATTGATTTAAAATGAATTCAGAAATTTTTGTAATTTGGCAACAATGTCAACTTAGATCTCTGACGTAGCTAATGACGTGCATCGGGATTAATACCGTACCAACTGTATGCAAATATATAAATATTTAAATATAAATATTTTAAACAAACGGACTTTTCGAGGTTCAGGTTTGAGGTTTAGGATGCGAGGACCATGTAATATATTTTTATGATCTCGGATATAAATTTTTCTCGGTAAGATACTTTCGAATCTTTCGAATTTTCATTTCATAAATTTTTCTGTTCACGAATAGAATAGGTTAACAGCTTTCTCCAGTACTTTCTCGAGAATACCAATATTTACTATGCTTTCTTTTAGAATACTCAGAGCTACGGCATCATGCGTGTCTTTTAGATCAGTAAAGGGACATAACAAGTTTGGATGCCTAGAACCATCTGAGAAACCGCATCGATTGTGCTATCTCCACGGCGGAATCGATACTGAGTGTGCCGTAGAAGAGATATAAAATATTCTAGTCTAAGTTTGATTACTCTTTTAAAAGTTTTAGAAATGTAGGATATCAACGAAATGGGTCTATAATTTGACGAGAGTAATGGATTTTTCATCGATTTTAACATTAAACAAACAACTATATACCTATTTCAAATTATCTGTGTATTTTTGATTCACCGACCACTCAATAAATATTCAATATTAAAATTTTATCTATTATTGGAAGGCTATTCAATATTTTGTAAGTGAAATCCAAACTAAAGGAGAATTTCCAAGAATGCTTTTATGCTAATTTCAATTTTTTTGCAACAAACAGATTAAAGCAATTCTTCCGATTGAGTATGAAAAGCCGACTTCTTTTGTCAGTATTACAGTATTTTAGAAGACGACGAGAATAATATGGCGGTACTACTTCATTAAATATTTCTTGAATAAGTTTTGTATTTTTCAAGGGAGACTTTTCATTCTGAATTGATTTGTTTTTAATCTTTCTTATAGTGTTACAAAATATCTTTTAGATGTCTGTTTTTATCTAATTTGATTAAAAGTGTAATCCATCTTGGTTTTTGTTTTTGGTTTTTTGTTTAAAGATAAGTTTAGTTTTAGTTGCTATGTTTTGATAAATAAGAAAATTTTTTTAATTTGCCTTATGTTTATATGTATGTAAGGTATTTTTTCTTATACTAACGAAGTTTGAACATTCTTTATTCTATTAGCTATATTTAGGAGTCAATAATTTAAAGGGAGTTTAAATAAATTCGGCTTTTTTATTGATAGTTCATGTATTTAAATCTGGGACTATACTAAAAAAGTCCATAATTTCTCGGTATTAGTTACAATCGGTCTTAAGGTAATTCCATCTAGTAGAAGGGTTTATTAAAAAAGAAGATGCAATTGTTTCTAATTCAGTATATAAAAAAAGTAATCAAATTTAAAAATGACTGGAGTCAACATAAATGAGGAGTACTCTGAGATAGCGCG
>NW_027312290.1:0-32968 GCF_040954645.1 Diabrotica undecimpunctata | reverse complement strand
TCTTATAGCTGCCAACTCCTTAGATCGCCAGATGATATGCCAGATCAGAAGTAGACAGACCGAAGAAAACTTGAAAAAGAACCATACTGCAAGAAGGAAAAGAAATGGGAAATTTCTGGCTTGAAATCAAAGCCCTAGAAAGAAAAAAAGTTTCCTGGATCGCTGGAGACACTTCATGGAAGCCCTATGAATTTTAGGATATATATATATATATATATATATATATATTATATATATATATATATATATATATATATATATATTTATATATATATATATATATACTATTACAGGAATTAATATTCAACTCAACAGTTTTCTAGGATGAACCGTGTCCATTATCATTACGCCGAGATTTCGTCATCCAGGGCTTCCATGTCTTCAGAAATTCCGAGATCTCAGTCTGTCGAGCCCCCATACACTACTACACTAATCCTTAGCTGATGCATTAGTGATACCGGGAACAGAAGACGGTTGATTTATACCGTCGATGGTGACGTGGTTTAAATGGAAGTTCGCTTAAGGATGGAATTTTTCGCGGAGATTGGTTGGGGTTTTGGCGCGAACATTTCTGACAGTAGGATTTTGATTGACAGGCGAATCGAACGACATTTTCTTTATGAGAAGTCTCCAAGTCGAAGGTAACCATATACCGTCATCTCTTTTATTGAGACAATTTGTATTTTTTTCAATTTCTATGGCTTATCGGATAATTCTTGGTTTATAGAAGCGGATGCGGGCTATGATTCTGGAGTTTTCAAAATCAATTTTGTGACCTGTATGAATATGGTGTTAACCTAGAGCTGAAATTGAGTCGGAAATGTGAATAGAACAGAAATGCGGTCCAGCATTTTTTGAATAATTTTTTTTTAAAACAAACGTTGGTTGAGGTCGTCTTTTCGATCGACAACGATTAATATTAGATCTGTTTTAATAAAAAGTAGAGAAAAGCAATAAATACCTACTGCTTAGTAAAAGTTAATTATAAACCCTCACAAACATAAACAGATAAGTTTAATAAGGCAACTGGTTTGTATGTGCCCTTATGTATACCTACGTATATATGATAAGGATAACAAATGAAGTGTAAACACTCATCAAACAGTTAGCTAAATATGTATACAGGTAATAATAAACAGATATACAGGATGTGTCGAAAGTACGGCCGAGATTTTGGGGTTTGGTTTAGTTAGTCCCTAGAAATTGAAAATTAATAATCCGTTATTGCATTTACAGTCATCAAATTAATGTCGATATCAAAACTGGATAAAGAGAAAAGTTTATCGAAGTTACAATTTAATGAAATTAAATCAAAAACAAAGAGATTTGTAAAAAAATTTACATAGCTTAAAGAAAAATGGATAGCCAGTATTTAATTTCCATTTTTATAATATGCATCCGAAATAAAAAAATTTTGATTGCATAATTTAAGATTTTTGAATGTTTGGTGATTTATTTTCTGTAATTAATTTATGGATATCCTCTGTTATATCTACAATATTATAAGTATCTTTTAAACATTGTGGATGGACTGAATCGCCCATAAACTGTTTTATTACTCTATTAATTTAACTGGAGCAATATTCAAAACTAGGTTATAACAGATGTTTTCTGTAAGGTTGAGAATCGGCCGATTTTAATTTTTAAAAACACAACATCACTTGCTTAAAATATATATTTTAAAGTCATTATCTGTGTATTTTATAGATTTTTTAGATTCGGTTTCTTCCATTCTTTTTCATTCATGCAGTTATTGTTAGTTATTTATTATTATTGTTCAAATATAAGCCAAACTGCTCTCAATCTCTCTCTCTATCTCTCTCTCCCTCCCTCTCTCTCTCTCTCTCTCTCTCTCTCTCTCTCTATATATATATATATATATATATATATATATATATATATATATATATATATATATATATATATAGAAAAGAAATTTAATCTTTGCAGATAAGTTAAATAGTAAACTCTTAAATATTGGGGAAATCTGCAAGAAAGACTCTAATGAGTATCAATTGTTTCGCCGAACATTTTCGCCAAAGAGAATTAATTTGGCTTCTTCAGGGCTGAAAGAGAATAAATTATAATTAGCTACCATATGTTATCTATTAAAACATTCTTGATCTTACCGTAACTTAGAATTGTAGAGTTAGAATATTAAAAAACTTTGCTAGTAACATAGTGGTGTTTTTTGTTACTATGTGCAAAAAAAGTTTTTTTAAGGTTTGAAATGTATGGTAGCTTTGAACTTAACACGCAAAGGTTTACCCAAGGTTAATCGAAAAAACCAATGTAACTACATTTAAAAGGAGGTAATTCTTTGAATTGTCGGCAATAACTAAATTTTTAATTTTTATAAAGTTTAAAAGAGAGGTTCTGTTTTAGCCAGAACGCAAGCGCTGACAAATTCAGTAGTTCTTATGAATCTTTATGTCGTTAAGGTTCATTAGTAAAAACGAATGAAATTAAATCCCAGTATAGGGAAATATTATTTTGATTTTCTTTATTTAATTATATTCTATTGTTCATGTATTATTATATCTTATTGAGATGTATCTAAGAAAAGCAAGGGAATGTTATCTTTTTTAGTTAATGAAAATTAATTATAAAGGTAGGTTAGTTGTTAATGGATATATCAGTCAAGTTAGTTATCTGTGATGTTGTATTGTTCTTGGTATCTGATTTAAGTAAGAAGTGGTATATATTGCTTAGATTCTTAATGTCACTCTTAACATTAATAAAGAAATCGTTAAGGAAAATATAAGACATCATATTATGTATTGGATACAGCAATATTATTGCTTATTGACTCTTTAATGTAAGATTCTGCAACAGATGATATTCCGTCCATTTCGTATTTATTCACTTTGTACACAAAACGCAACAATATTCTCCTCAAAAACCAAAACGTAACATTTGTTTGACATTTGTTGACAGAGTTATTCATATCCCTAGCAATGGAGCAACACAATTGCGATTGTTGTACTAAAGATTACAATTTTCTTTGAAATTCTATTTTTCACATGAACTTGAAGTCTTGCTATAGAAAAAAATGTTGTATTGCATACGACGATAAAATCGCATTATCTTCTCGAGCATAATTAGCGTCTCGACTGACGTCTCGACGCTAAAAAATGCTCTCGAAGATAAAGTATAATTTTATCGTCTTGTACAATAAATAACTATTATATTTACGTATTTATACATATGTAATTGGAATTACATATGAATATTTTTTTAGCTGAAAGGATTCGGGAAATTAATTTTTTTTTGTTATAAGTTATCTGTTAATAACAATTTCCAGCTCACTTGAAAAGAGAAAAAAATTCCTTTAAAATTAAAAAAATATATATAATCGAATAAAAAAGGTTTGGTTCGATAGAAATGCAAAAAAGAATTAGTCGGTTTGTGCTGTGCTTTTGGGTAAACCGCTCGCCTAAGAGGTCAAACAATGTTATATATAGCAATTTAACGAGCAACGCACAAGGTTACATCGTACTAACACTTAAAATAAAATTAAAGTATAACTTTAAAGTTTTTTTAAACCACATGGTGGATTATACTTTTCCTAATGAAAATGCAGCAGTATTTCATGTCTAATTAGTCGTATTTAGTCTTTAAATGCAGACGTTAAAACATTCAAAGAGAATCGTTGAAATGAATGAGAGGGTTTTGCAGCGGCCAGTTATAAAGAAATACATTTACGTTTATGCGAAACAAAATAAACAGAATACGATTAAAATAAATGCTAACAGCGAGAACGCAGATGTATTTTCTGACCAAAAACGGAATTCAAACGTTTATTCACACTTCGCTACTTTTAAAGAAGATAAAATAAACGGTTCGCTTTAGCGTGTACTTTTGGTTAAAGGGATTAAACTCAAAAAAATATTTATTTGTACCTACTTTTTTTTCGATCAAGAATTCCATTGCTTACAATATTTTTTTATATTTCAGTCAAACTCATCAATCACCAAAGTTGTGTGTATATGTTCCTCAAGCCGGTCTGAGTGGGAAGGAAAGAATAGATTTCTGTAAACGGTTACTACATATTCCACCAGAGAAGAAAGTCTTAATAGGAGATGATTTTAATGCACATGTTGGGTAACTCACATGACGATATAAACCAATACAAGGAGGACTAGGTTTCAGAGCAATGATAGTGGTGGCGATAATACAGTACCGCCCAAAATAAACAGTACTGAAACTGAAACATAGATGTCGCTTTGTGCGCGCTGTCACATTCAAATTAACTAGTATAGACCTGTCAAGTAATCCTTAAACAATTAATTATTATATAATAAGGCCTAATTGTTAAAAATGGTGTAAAGTACAGAGGAGAAAGTGTTTCTTGTGAAGCATTATTTTCACTCATACGGAATAGTGCAAGTCTGCAATACGTGTGTGATCAATTCACACAACGGTTTAATAAACGTTTTCCAAGTAATGCTGTAATTTTGAAGGTTGTTGGAAAGTTTAAAAATACGGGTAATGTATTTTACCAACGAATCGGAAACTCAGGGCGTCCCATGACAGTTAACAACAACGATAACCATGAACGTGTTTTTGAGCGAATCTTGGAGGAAAATCCGAAAGCCAACCAGACAAGAACAACGTTTCATCTTGGCTTAAACGAACTTTCTTGCAAAGAATCCTGAAGGAGCTGGGTGCATTTTCGTATGTGATTCAGGAACATCAACAATTGCATCCCAGGGATTATTACAGTAGAGTGAAATATTGTGCCAGAATTTTTGCCTTCCAGTATGAAAATCCTGAATTTTTGAAAAAATGTATGGTTTTCAGATGAAGCACATTTTAATTTGTCAGGCCATGTAAATCATCACACAGATGAAGTTCAAGAAGTTCCTTTACATAGCGCAAAAGTGAGTGTCTGGTGTGCAGTTTCGGGACACGGAATCATTGGTCCATACTTTATCGAAAAAAACGGTAGACAAGTCTCACTTAATCAACAGATTTACATACAAATCTTAACACGCTTTATCCCTGATCTACGTCAATTCTGTCGTGCACCTAATTTAGCATTTCGAGATCAATTTTTCCAGCAGGACGGGGCAACTTGCTATACTGCTGTCGCTGTTCGTCAATTTCTTCAGGGACATTTTCCAAACAAATTAATTTCACGATTTACTGACTTCCCCTATCCTGCAAAATCTCCAGACTTAACATCTTCCGACGCATACATTTGGGGCATGGCTAAAACTGCCATTTTTTAAACGGGCACTACAAACCATAAATGAGTTAAAGGATGCCGTTAGAGCCTTCTTCGTGGACTTGAGACAACCTTTATTCCATAACATTACAAGAAATCTGGAATAACGGTATGAAGTCTGTCTTGAGAGAGGAGGAGCTCCTTTAGAACATGTTATAATGTTAATAATATTTATTTTTTAAAACAATAAAATAATTACAAGTTCAGTACCGTTTATTTTGGGCTATACTGTACGTTGCAATCAGCAGTAGTATTAGATATGAGATTATTTTGATAAATAGAAAGACATTTTTCATCAGAAAATCATCACCTACAAAAGTGGACAAACTTGTTGAGAAATAGATTATTTTATGACAAAAAAATAATATATACGTGAATGCAAGGACTGCAAGGTAAAACAGTTAGTAAAATAAAAATATTTGAGAGAACTATAAAAATGTTATAGTAAAAGATAAGAAGGAAATTAAAATTAGCGCAAAAATAGTACAAAATCATGAGCTCGGCCATAAAAGAAAGTTCTAATACAATTTGGAGATATACAACCAGGGCCGGCGATAACGAACCTGCAAGGGATGCACTGAAGACGGGCGACCCTGTTTGAGTGGGCGCCAAAATGAGCTTTTTTTACTAGTGTTATACAAAAATAGTAAAATACAAAAATTTATTTTTAAAATGTAGTTTCAATTCCAGTCATAATATGCTAATCTGTGTTTGTTATTTTTGCATCTCACACAAGTAAAATATACAAAAATATATATGGTCTAGAATAATAGAATTTATTGGTAAATATACTTATTATGTTTATTTTCTTCAAATTTTTTTGAAGTCGTTTAAAAGTTTTGTGTTGCAGTTAGAAGCGTAAATGAATGATTTGAGTAAAATAAACAGTTTACATAAAATTTAGTTGATCAAGAATATTGTCAATTTAGTATTCTATTTGTGTTTAGTACCTAACACAGAATAACTTGTCAGCATACTTTTCAGTTAAAAGAACATTATCTAGTGTTTCATTCAATTACCATATATATTTTGGTACTATACCTACTGTACTTTTATTAAATTACAGTTTCACATTACTGCACAAATATATTATTGAGGTTTTTTAAAGTTATTACTAGACTTAAGCAAATATGCTTAACCACACATCTGTTGGTATGCAGAATGGTCGTGAGAGTAAAACGGCTCGAGAAAAGATCTAATTTAAACACAATTGATATTAAGAAACTCACTAACCCAGAAACCGAAATAAAAGTACGAGAACAACTCGGAAAGAAAATAAACGACATTAACGAGAACACGTCGGACATAATAGAGAGATGGGATAAATCGAGGGAAGCAATCCAAACAACATGCCTGATGGATGTCTGATGAGATAATGGATATGATGGATGAAAGACGTAAATTCAAGAATAAAAATGCAGAAAAATACCAGCAGATCCACAAAACCATAAGAACGAAAATTCGAGAAGCCAAAGAAAAATGGTTTTACAACGAATGCAGGGAAATAGAACAATACGAACGAAAATACGGCAGTTACAATATGCACAAAAAAATAAAATCAATGACACACAAGAGGAAATTCAATAAGTCACCCAACAGCATAAAAGATAGCGATGGAAATCTTATCTCGGAGCCATCAACGATCTTAGAAACATGGAAATCATACAAAAAAAAATTATTTGCATCTGACAGGACTGATGATCACCTATATGGAGAAGGAGAAACAGGACCTTCAATCCTTAAATCGGAGATAGAAGATGCCATTGCAGCACTAAAAAACAATAAGTCAGCAGGTCCGGACAATGTACCCTGCGAAATATTAAAGATCCTATATAAATCAGACAAACAGTTCCTTGATAATCTAGTTGAACTTTTTAACAACATATATAATAGCGGTAAAATCCCGGAGAACTGGCTGCAGTCAACATTTATTACAATCCCGAAGAAACCAAATGCTCAGATCTGTGATGACTACAGGCTTATAAGCTTGATCAATCATGTCACTAAAGCGTTCACTAAGATCATTCATAGAAGAATATATGATAAATGTGAGTCAAATATTGATAGATCGCAGTTTGGCTTTCGGAAAGCACTTGGAACTAGAGAAGCAATTTTCGCTCTCCAGGTGCTTATACAGCGGTGTAGAGACGTTGATAAGGACGTGTATTTGTGCTTTGTGGATTTTAGAAAAGCATTTGACAATGTCAATCATGAACAATTGATAGATATTCTGCGAAAGACAGGTATTGACGACAAGGACATTCGAATTGTGGCAAACCTATACTAAGGTCAAACAGCAAGAGCAAAAATTGGCAACGAACTCAGTGAAAGTGTGCAGATCAAAAGAGGTGTCCGTCAGGGGTGTATATTATCCCCACTCCTATTCAATATTTATTCCGAAGACATATTTAACAAATGTATGGAAAATGCAAATGAGGGCATAAAAATAAACAGCGAGTTAACGAACAATATAAGATATGCCGACGACACGGTGATCCTTGCCAGTACCATAGACGAATTACAGCAGGTAATGGAAAGAGTTTATTCAGTTAGTGAGGAATACGGCCTGAGCCTCAACTTCGAGAAGACAAAGTGGATGCTGATAAGCAGGAAGCAACAGCCTGCTCGACAGTTACGGATAAGTAACATACTAATTGACCATGTAGAATCTTATGTGTACCTTGGCACCAACGTAAATGCAAAATGGGAACAGGCCACAGAAATTAAGGCGAGAATAGGACGAGCTAGAGCAGCATTTAGCAATATGAAAAAGCTCCTCATAAGCAGGGATTTGTCTCTTCCCCTAAAACTACTTCTAGTTAAATGCTACATTTTTCCGATCTTACTGTATGGTGTGGAGGCCTGGACGCTGACGGAGACGCTCACGAGAAAACTAGAAGCATTCGAAATGTGGGTGTACCGACGCATTCTTCGTATATCCTGGACCGAACATGTCACCAACATAGAGGTAATCCAAAGAATCGGAAAGGAGAAAGAAATCGTGAATACAATTAAACAAAGAAAGCTTGAATATCTAGGCCACATATTGAGACACGATAAGTACCGTCTACTGCAATTTATTGTCCAGGGAAAAATAGACAGTAAGCGAGGGCCAGGCAGGAGAAGACACTCGTGGCTCCAAAATCTGAGGAAGTGGTTCAGGCTCACATCGGTCGAACTATTCAGAAGCGCCGCAAACAAGATCAGAATTGCCATGTTAATAGCCAACGTTCGCAACGGACCGGGCACTTGAAGAAGAAGAAGAAGCAAATATGCAAAAAAGTAAAAAATATGAGCATATGCGCTAAAATATACATTAAATATGCATCTCTTTTGGAAAATTTGCATTAAATATGCATTTTTTTAGAAAATATGCATACTGCCCATCAAAACATGTATTCAATAATGGTATATTAATTATTGTTTATTTTATTAACTAGAAACCAATATAAATAAATTTAAAAACATAGTAGGTAATTATAATGTACTAATTAATTGTAACGAAAGTAGTTAAAAAGTAAAATACTATTTTTAAAAATATGGAAACAATAAATGACTAAATATTTTTCAAAATTTTCCAATTAAAACTTATGGCTTCTATCTGTTTTAATACATTTATAAATTGATAAACTTCTTTTTATATCAACGGATGTAATGGAAGCATATTTTAAATTCACCAAAATATTTGATTCTAAATCTATTTATTCGCAAAAATTACCAACAAGAACGTCAGCCACCTCAATGAGTTTCTAAAAATCATTGTTTTTTTTTTAATTATTGTTTCAAATTTATGAAAAATATTTTTTTCCAGTGTCACCTTTAAGCTGATTTGCAAACTAAAATTTTATTTTATGAATGAAAGTTACTGCTGAAGAACGTTGTTTTTAAAAAAATGTTCAGCATCTAGCAACTATTGGAAAAATGTTATTTGTTAAAGCGTTAATTATATTTTTTAAATATACAAAATTAGAACGGTTGTGGAAGTGGAATATTTGGAAGCATTGAAGTTGAATTATTATAGGAGATTTGCGGAATACTTTTTTATGCTTGATATCAGGGAGTTTATAGAAGAAAACTCTTTTCTATTTTCTTCCGCAATTCTGATCATTCCATGTGCTAAAAAAAATAACGTGTATTAAGTTGCTATAAAATATTGCCGACCATATATGATGCAGCATCGGATAAAAAAAAGCAATAATTGTACAAAATGTGATATTGTGGCAAAGTTGGTTTTCTTTAATTGCTTGCATGAGGTTAATTTTGGTAAGCTCTGATTACTTAGAACGCCAGTCACTAAATATGCTATATATCTTCATAACGAATCAAAGGTTTCGTCAACACACATGTAGAAGTAATTGTCATTCATATTGGTTTTTATATTATGTATTACTGACGGTTCTATAGTCGGTTCGCTATATTTACGCGGGTTTCGGATTGAAAATTTTATTGTAAGTACCCAGTTTTAATTACCTGCTCTTTGGGGAAATATCAACTGGTCAAATGAAATGAAAAATAATCCATAACTTTTTTTAATTAAATAATAATAGAAAATCTTTTATATAATTGACAGTATAATAAGGAGAATTACTTCATTAATGGAGTCTAATGTGGCTAATATAAACCTAATAATAATTTTATATTACACTTCACACAGAAAATATGGTCTATGTATATTTGTTCAATGGAGAGAATTTCTAATGAAAAATAAAAAAATTTAACTTGCCAACAAAAATGAAAATCAGTCATTATCATCAAAAATATCATAACCGTCATCATCACCACTGTCATCACCATTAATTGTTATTATGATTGGACTTATTTCGTTTATTTTATTTTCACGAGTCCACCAATCTTCTATTAGTTTCTCGCACTTGAATATACAGTTGCACCACACTTCTGGAGTTACAATTGAAAGTGCCTTTCGCCAAGTTTCCCGAACTGCGTCGTCGCTATAACCGTTAGGCCCAATATGGTTGTCATAATATTGTTTTGCTATTCCCCATATATATTCGATGGGATTAAACTGGCAATGATACGGTGGCAGACGTAAAACTTGATGACCGTAACTTTCAATAATCTGATACACAACAAAGGTTTTTGGTTTTGCGTGGATATTTGCCAAGCGTAATAATTCTGATTTTAAAATATGTTGTGTAAATGGTATATGTTCCTTTGTCAACCATTCTTTAATTTTATTAACAGTCCAAGAATTCGTTGGACTTTTGTTTAATACTTCAGAATGGTAAGGGGCATTGTCTAAAATAATTACGCTGGGCTCACTTAAACCTGGGAGAAGTTTTTCATGTAACCATTTTACAAACATTTCTGTGTTCATATTATCGTTATAGTCACTTGATTTTGATTTATATGAAAATATTAAATCAGCACCTTCTATAAAACCCGATTTCCCTCCTGCATGTAAAATTATGTGCCGCTTCCCTTCTCCATCAGTATGTTTGATAGACTTTACGTTATCATCTTGCCATATTCTCTTGGTTGCACTCCTAGAAAATATCCATGTTTCGTCTAAATATATAAAATTTGCCCTTTCTTCTTTTAATTTAGCATATTTTTTAAGAAAGTTAATTCTTTTATGCACAACAGAACTTCTTTCACAAAGGGCTTTTCTGTTATCCTCCTTTTGAAATTTGAAACCCAAATTATGTATCACTTGTCATAGACTTGTTCTGCCAATTTCGTCAAATTTTCTATCTTTTAATTCCGAGAGAATTGTATTTAAGGTCACATGTTCCTTGTTGGCTCGCATTCGATAAATGGTATCACGAATTTCAAACTTTTTTCTATCTGGAATATCTTTCGTTTTCAATGATAGGCGAGTTTTTCGGTGATCTTCTTTCGGCCGTTCATTATTGCGATTTTGTAATAATCCTCTTAGTTTGGTTTCACTAATTCCTAGAGCATCACATACGCGTTGTTGAACAGACATTACCGATTTTAAAGGAGCGCCATTTTCTTTTTCATCCGTAAAATACTTATGTACACTACAAATTAGACTATCTACATCTAGTATCTATCAACACACGTCTAGGCATTTTTAAATATTTCCACCAAACATAGAATGTCAACACTGGCAAAGAATCAATTCAACTGCAATATTGTAACAAATTTATACCTACCCTAATGTTATTTTAATGTATTTTAAAACATGACCATTAATGCAGTTTTTACCTAATTTTCTGGGAAGTCGTTTACTGCAACTGGTTATCAATGAGTCATTAGCATAATTTTGTTAATCCGAAACCCGCGTAAATATAGCGAACCGACTATACGAGTTAATGTGGTTTCTCTTTAGAGTTCTATTACTTGTAATATTCAATTACCAATATTTTTTTAAAAACAAGTTAATTATTGGATAATTTTGAACGGGGTATACAGCTCGACTGATGATGCTTAAATTTTTACTTTCACTTTTAAGTACAAAATAATTTGCAAAAGGGCAATTATATTCATACCCCAAGCAATAAACTTTTGAAACATCCTTTATTCCGGGATTATAATCGGATACCTGCTACAACAATACCAAGAATATTAGGTAGTATCTATAGGTAATATCGGTAATATTGAAGATTGAAATATCGATATAAAATAAATATTAGAATTTCCAGTTATTTAGTCATACCATTATGTACGGTTAGATAAATATTATTTATAGTCCTTAATTTAAAATAAATTACCTTTTATGCTTTTTGTGCAATTTTTTATATCAATATGCAAAATCCCCAGATATTTGCAGTAAATATGCAAAATATGCAATATATGAGCTTTGCATTTTAAAAATCATATTGCCTTTAACAAGTCTTTCTAGTGTGAAAAAATTTCATGTATAAAAATAGGTTTTGGCCCTTTACGCCTTTTTTTAAAATTAAAACCAGTCTAAAATGACACTAACAATCAACTAGACAATATTTTTATACTCCAAAATATTTTTTTGTCATATTATTGCCAAAAACATATATAGTTATCGGGGAACATTAATAATCGCTGACAATAAAAGCAAAAACTTTATAAATTTTAAAACTGTATAGGATTAAGTATTACATACTAAAAACAAATTCAGCGTGTGATACATGAATGAAAATTATTTTTAGCTTGCGAGTTTTTTGCTCTATAAACATCATAAATCCGAACAAAGCAAATAGTGTAAAAGTAAACATACAGTATTTAATATATAGTTGCATATACAATATTTTGCGATTTACAACATTTTATTCTAGCGTATGCAGTTTTAATTAAAATTTTTTGGGTTGTAATAAAAAACGGCAAATAACATGGTGGATACTGAAATCATTGGTTCATAGAATTTCATTTGAAATAAAAATAATGAAAATATGCACCATTTGGGGTAATTATAAAGAGAAACGTTTTTAAATATAAAAATAAATTTTTGGTTTTAAATCAATATTTTGTACAATTTTTTATAGATTTTATAGAGAAGATAGTCAACTAAACAGTTCAGGTACGTACGCAACCTAATACTTACAATTTGATAAAAAAAAAAACAAGGATCATAATAATTCTACCAAAAGCAGACTCATGCAAAGATCGGTTTTCCCAGTTTTCTTATATGCTGCTGAATGCTGATCTTTCAATAAAAACTTGTTTCTACAAAAACAAGCAAAGAGTCTTCTTTAAGTTCCTGTTCATATTCAGTTTCACTTAAGTCGAAAAATTTCTCAAAATCATATTCCACCTTGGCTTTCCTTTCAGCTTTCTCGTGGTCATCTTCTTCATCATCATCAAATGAACATGCCTTGCGTCGTTTCTTTCTCTCTTCGATAATTTCACCACGTTCAAAATCTCGCAAGGTCCTTTCAATCTCATTGTATTCTTCTTCCAAATCCGAATCCATATACGCTAGCGGTTCGTATCTTTGTTGTGCTTTTTCTGAACGTAATTTTGGAATAGCGCCATTAGCTGCAGTCGGTCTTGGTGTATCAAGAACTTCCATTAATGTTGAGCTCCAAGTTGGAGGTTTCCTTTCTTCTTGTGGTGAAATTTTAGTAGCCAATGGTTTAACTGGAGGAGTAAAAAACAAGTTTTTTGTAAAAAACAAATAGATTCGTTCGAAATGTTCTGTTCTAACCAGATAGATGCTCAGAATCCCCTGGTTGGCCAAAAAACAAAGTAATTAATTTTCTGAACACTAAATAAACAAAGCAAATAATTATCTATTTTTGGCCACTTTTCGAGGTGATCATACATAACTCTTTCATCGTCTCTGTGACCGAAATGTGTATAGTATATAATAGCCTGTGATTATAATAGACGCAGGATTTTTATCGGTTTTTCCTATCATTGTAAAGAGATTCCGAATTTGGCTAATGACCAAATTAATTGGACATATTGCCCTTAGACTTTATGGCATTTATGATATTTTGACTTTAAGCTCATGTAATCACCGTTGAGGGTATTCGTTAGCCCCCTTTCAGATGAGGATACTGTATCCGAGATACGCGTAACCGAGACGCAGATATTACATAGACTCAAATGGAGCTTTTCGGACGGGACGCGCGAGGGATACAGTATGCGAGATACCGAATTCAGTATCTCGGACCTTCCTGTCGCCGACGACTGAATGCGTATGCCAGATACAGAAGAACCATTACGTTAAATGAACGCTTTCAGACACGAATACTTTTGCACCACATTCCATAGACGCGCGATTTTCTGTCGAATAATTGTGAATGAGCAACGAAAGAAAGAAGGTGTTTTCTGAATATAGTTAAATAATGGAGCGTGCTGTATTTGATAATGACAAATTTATTTGTTTGGTATAATCAAATCCCTGTCTATGGGATACAGCATCGCCAGATTACTGCAATAGAAATAAAAAGCAGCAGTGCTGGGTCGAAAATTCTAAGCGACAATTTTGAGGCCATGACTGCAGTACAGCAAAATGAATATGGTAAGAAATAAACATGTTTTTATTATAAATACATAGTAAAATAGATTAATATTTTGTTTCATACATATACAGTTTAGTTTTAAAAGTATGCTAATTGGAATTTTGATTATTTAACGAATATCAAACTACATTATTGTGAAAGGAATACGGTCATTTTTTATTTAGAGCGAGGTAAACAATTTACAAATTGGAGATAAGTACACATATTTATTTTAAATTTAAGTCATAGACCTTAACTTTAAAAAGTCATAGAAAGCCGTTCTTTTGATGAAATAATTCTACGCATAGTTGTGTCTTTTTTACTCAATTGAATTTCCAAAATTTTATGAAGTTCTTCAAACGACTTCACAGACATTCGAAAATAATTAAAAAACTTCGATGGATCTTGCAATAAATCTTGATACAGCAAACTATACGTTCCCTTGGTTTCTCTTAATTCTACCTACAATAGGATGAACCCACAAATTACATCGTCTTTTGAGTTTCTTTTTCTTTTTATTTAATATGTTCCACAGCATAACACACTCTTCTACATCCATAATCTAAAAATATAACCGCACTGCACTGCTACTATTTTCATACTGACAAGCATGCCCGTGAATCTGATACAGTAGCCATCGAAAATTCTGTATCTCGCATACAGTATCCTCGTCTGAAAACCCTCTTAGTGTCTATTTTCTTTTATACTATACTGTTTCAATGAGATTTATGTCAGAACTTTTATAATGCCCAGAAAGGATATTTATATCGTGGTTTCCAAACCAGTTGTTTGTGGTTCTGTCTGTAGGGCTGCTTCATCCTGCTGCAAAATATAATTTTAGCTATCGTTTGATTTTACACTACTTAATAGTAGGCTATTTTTGAGCTTTTTGTTGATATTTCGCAGCATTTACAGTATCCCCAATAAATTAAAAACATCCTAACCCTGAAACTGCTATACAACCCTAAATCATCACTAATTTAGGAAATTTTATACTTACGTATCAAACATACAAATACCAAGCCTGACTTGCTTTTGTTTTGCTGTTAACAGTGGCTGTTTTTTGATCATCATTAGCTCATAGTCGTTCACTATTTAACAAAGCCCTCCTTTAAAACTTCCATTCAAATCTATCTTGCGCGGTTACAATCCAGTTTTTACATATCCTCTTTATGTCGTCAGGCCATCTTGTGGGTGGTCTTTCATAGTTTTGTCTACCCGCTCTCGGTTTCCACTCTAAGATTGATTTGATCCATCCATTATCTTTCATTCTAGCGATATGTCCTGCCCACTTCCATTTTATAAAGTCCTCTATACCACTTCTACGAATCTCTTCGCTGTTAACTCTATCTCTTAACGTAATGTTCAGCAATGATCTTTCTATTCTACGTTGCGTGACTTGTAATTTTCCTGCATATCTCCTTGTTAGTAAGTAAATTAATTACTTACTTTTAAGAGACCACTCTTAAAGAAAATATTGTCCGCTCAACCTGCCAATTAAAATTCTACTGTCAGAAATGTTCTTGCCAACCCCCTGCGGCAATTACCGCGCCAATCCCCACGCTAACCTCCACGTTAACCTCCACCCCAAACTGTGTAACTGGGTAAACTCGGTTACTTGGAGAGTACAGAACTTTACAAGCAAACGATAAACTTACAAAATCTTTAAATTCTAGGGCATACACTTATTTGAAATACTGCGCATATTGGGCTTGTTTGAAAGGCACCTAAAGCGATTTGCAGTCCCGTATTTTAAATCACATCTAATTATTTAAGGACAGATTTCTTAGCTAAATTATATACCACTGAGCCAAATTATATACAACTGAGCCTTTGATCAAATTAAGAATAAAAAAGTTTAGAGAAGAGTTGCCGTATCACTACCCCCAGCAAATATTCGACAGTGTCTTCAAAATATTAATCTGTGCTGGCAAGTTCATTTTAGATTTTTAATGCTACTTTTTCAAACCAATATTTTGTCAAATGTTAACCGAGGAATTTTAATTCTCTTACAAATGTTACAAAAAATACAAAATTCTTTCTTTCTTTCTTTAATTCTCTTTTCACTTTTTCTATAATTCTATTAAATAATCTTCAGACCATTTCTGGAGATTATTTAATGTGCCTTAAAAGATTCTGTAGGAATTCTAAATTTGATCTTCTTAGTATAAGAACCAGGTCGTCCGCTTTTCGACTTGTTGCCATTGTCATTGTTGCAAGATATCGTTAATTGCTTCAAAAAATAAAGTTACACTTAATGCCAATCCATACGGGACTCTATATATTATTTTTAATTAAATCTTAGAAAATCAAAAGTATACAAATTGCCAAGACAAACGCTGTGGAGGGACCAAATCATACTACCGCATCTCAAATACTACACAGGAAAAACTGAATACAACAGTCTAGAACTAATGGTCCAAAAACTTATGGAGAGAATGGATAAAATGTTCGACCTTCTCATAACGATGTTATCAAAACTTAATGTTCAACCCTAAAATTAAAATTGGATATTGAAAAGCAAACGGCCTCATAAACCATAGTGAGGAGATTAAGATTAAGATTAAGAGAGAATAATCTTGATATCATGATGGTCTCTGAAGCTCATATGACAAACAAGAGCCGTTTTAGTATGCCAGATTTTTACACCTATGTCACACACCACCCAATGGAAAAAGGTCATGGTGGAACTGCGTTAATCATTAAAAGTAACATAAAACATCACGAAATAAATAAAGTGTGTGAAATCAACATTCAGGCAACCTCTATATCTGTAGAACTTAGTAAAGGACACATAACGATGTCAGTTGCGTATTGCCCTCCTGATAAAATAATTAAAGAAAAACATTTTTCTAGTTATTTCAATGGGCTTGGTTATCGCTTTATTGCAGCAGGTGATTTTAATGCAAAACATACAAGATGGGGTTTAAGAATAATAACAACACCCGGAAGAGAACTTATTAAAAGTTTAAACGAAAATAACTTGACTACAATTTCTACTGGGCAACCAACCTACTGGCCTACAGATATAAACAAAATACCCGATCTCATCGATTTTGGTATCATAAAAGAAATAAGTAAAAACTTTTTAGATATTAAACCTTCCTTTGACCTTTCGTCGGACCATTCGCCCATATTTATTGATGTGATGGAACATGTATATAATACAAATAAATACCCCATGTTTTCAAATCATAACTCTGAGATAGCGCGTTTCAGATTTAATATTCAAAATGCAATTAACTTAAATCTTCCTCTTAAAACAAATGAAAATATTGAGGAAGCAGTTCATTACCTTACATCAATCATTCAACAGGCAGCTTGGAGAGCGACTCCAAATCTAAATCAGAGTAATAACTGTGAACCATATCCACATCATATAAACTCTGAGATAGCGCGTAAGAGAAAACTAAGAAAACAGTGGCAAACTTCTAGATCTCCTGAGAACAAAACTGAACTGAATAGGGCTACTCGTTTGCTTAAATGATAACTACACAAATACAAAGATCAAGGCATAAATGAATTTCTTGAAAGTCTCACTGCGACGGATGACACAAATTACTCTATTTGGGAACTCTCTAAGAAACTTAAACATTAGTTTAAGCATGATAATCCCATTAGAAATAAAGATGGTGATTGGGCCAAGGCCGATGAAGATAAAGCACAAGCATTCGCTAATCATCTCAGCCAAGTTTTTTAACCTCACTCCAGAACTATCTCCAAGGAAGAAGAAGAATTTATTCACAGGAACTTTGATGCACCCTACCAGATGTCACCTCCTATAGAAAATATCAAAATTAACGAAATTAAAGAGATAGTTAAACATCTCAATACTAAAAAAGCTCCAGGGTATGATTTAATATCGGGAAAAATCTGCAAAAATTTACACAAAGAAGGATTTTGGCTTGTTATGTACATATTTAACGCTATACTAAAGTTAGGCTATTTTCCGTTTCAATGGAAAATGGCACAAATTATTCTAATACTAAAACCAAATAAAAATCCACAGGAACTATCATCCTATCGTCCAATCAGTTTGCTTCCCATTACCTCTAAGATATTTGAGAGGATACTCCTTGAAAGAATGAATTCTATAATCGAGAGACAAAAGTTAATACCTGATTATCAGTTCGGATTCAGGCAACAACATGGAACAATTGAGCAGGTACATAGAGTTGCCAAAGTAGCAAGAGGTGCAACTGAAAAGAAAGAATACTGCAGTGCAGCCTTTTTGGATGTCTCACAAGCATTTAATAAAGTATGGCATGAGGGGCTGCTATCTAAAATAAAAACTCACTTTCCTCATTCTCTGTATTTACTTCTGAGATCCTATCTTACCAATCGATATTTTCAGGTACGATACAATGAAGCAGTATCAAACATATCTTCGATTCTATCGGGAGTACCTCAGGGGAGTATATTGCGACCAACTTTATACTTACTCTATACGGCAGATATTCCCACAAGAGTAAACAGCACAATTGCTACATATGCAGATGATACTGTGATAAGGGCTTCTAGCTCGGTTCCTGTTATAGCATATCAAAATTTACAAATTCATTTAAATGAACTAGAGAAATGGTTAAAACTGTAGCGAGTTAAAGTAAATAGCAGCAAATCAGCACATATAACATTTACTTTACGAAAAGAGAGTGTACCATTTGTGCGCATAAACAATACCATAATACCCAAAAAAAGTGATGTTAAATACTTGGGAGTACATTTTGAGAGCCGACTAAATTGGGGAAAGCATATCTGGATAAAGCAACTGCAACTAGTATTAATATACAGGAAAATGTATTGGTTCATGAACCAAAAATCCAAATTAAGTCTACATAATAAATTGTTACTGTATAAATGTATTCTAAAGCCAGTTTGGACCTACGGTATACAGATATGGGGTACAGCATCTAATTCTTATTTACTGAAACTTCAACGTTTCCAATCTAAAGTTTTTAGACATATTACCAGTGCACCATGGTATTAGCCCAATTATGTTATAAATTGAAACCTTCAGATCCAAAGACACCGTTGTCTCACTCAGTGGCACTTACAAAAATAGACTACTGAACCATCTAAATACGCTTGCCCAAGACCTACTTAAGCGACCGAGGAGAGAAAGACTAAAACGCCGTGATCCCTTAGACCTTTGTATACCTTTACATACATAAACGTATACTCGTATCATTTTATAGCTACAACTTATACTATATACACCTATAACTTAATTGTGTGTGTATTTTAACTATTGCTATTTTTTTAATATGTTAGTAAATGTCTTTGTAAAGTGTTATTTATATTTCAAATATTTATATATATTAGAAATTTATCTTAACGGATTTTTGTCACTGGACGGATCTCCCCTGTGTTAATTATGTGATAAACTTATTGATTATTGTTTTTATTGTAGAAACAGATTACAATAAATAAAGGATGTAAATAAAAAGAAAATCCCTTTTTTGTTTACCACTCAATATGAAAAATGCAATGAAAGAGAAGATTTAAGACTATAGAATATAACAAATATAATGAAGTTTCTCAATAAAGAATAAACAGAAGAATAATTTTAATGTATTTTATAGCAATAACTTGTTACAAACTTGTTTCCTAGAGTTTCTGGCCATTCATGAATAAAATAGAAACTACTCATTATCAAGTTATATGGTTTTAACTAAATGATGTATTTTTTATCAATAGAAATAATTTCAGTTTTAATTCACTCGCAAAGTCACAAACAGCATCAAATTACAAAGAGAATTTTAAATAAATATTCAACTGGTATTTCAATTGCCGCCGCAACTTTTCATGTAAAAATACGATGCCATTTTTCACGAGAATTGCAATTTTGAATTAATTGGACTTTACTCAGTTTTTTACTGCGCCATAAACTTGACGGAAAATCGAGATAGGGCAGTTTAGTGTCAATTAGAGTGGATAGCTATCAACTATCACAATCAATTATGAATATTTGCGGCTAAGTTATGTATGCATATCAGAGTGTCAGTATATCGGTGTTGGTTATATATTCACAAAGCAAGTTGCGGTGAAGTTTAGCTGTAAAGGGAGTTGCAAATTAAGTTAACCAATCCGTACTTAACTTTGAAAAGTTACTTTGTTCTATTGTATATATTATTTAACACCGTTTTAAGATCCATTACCCTATTTACTTAGCCCTTTTACATTCCAATGATGAATTAAAACTTTAGTTTATTAGTACCTATCTTTAAATATCGACTACTACAAGAAAAAAGGGCCATTAATCAAAATTACATTTTTTTTTCAAGGGAATTGCTCAAACTTGTTATCTTTATTTTTGGTTATATTTTTTTTTTATTTTAATACCGCTACAAAAGTAATTTACTATTTTTATTGATTTCCACTTCTGAAATCGTTTTCAAAGTACAAAACAATAATCAATTTAAAAAAAAAAACGGGTGTGGCAGTCGGTCGAAGTTATACTTCCATACACGCGTTCGCTGTATCAAACTTGTATGGGAGTCAATCTGCACAATCATTACATATTATGTAATGCTATAGGTAAGAGAGAGCAGAAAGAGAAACAGAAATAGGTATATAGGTATATGGTGCATCGTTTGCTGTATATAAACAACATTTGACCAGTAATAAGAGTATAGTAAATAAAGGATTGAATCAATATTTTGATAAAAATGTATATTTTTATTTTCGTATATGTATGAAAGGAGTTGAATGCAAAAAATTTTTTTACACATACTCTGCAGTAAAATTCATTGTTTATTTTGTTATTAATTTAAAAATACAATACAATACACTGCAACATAATTCAATATAATACGATACAAATTAAAATACAATATTCATAAGTATTTAAAAATGACAATATACATAACTTTCGAACGCATATGTTTAATTTACCATGATAATATTATTAAAAATAATAATATTGTTTTGTGATACAACTGTCAATTTGTCTGACATTGATAGATACAAAATTTAATTGTTGTTTGTTGTGTATATAAGTACACATTTGAACTTTCTTGACACTTAACATGCCTAACGAGGCTCAATACAAATCTGACCAGAACGAAAAAAAAAATCGGTTGCCTGTAAAGTCGGTTTTACGGGCGAAGATTTTACGTGACAACGTCTTTTTTCTCTGTAGAATATTTATTGATATGAATATTATTAAATTGCACAATAGGAACAAGGAATTGCCGCTATAAACTCAGTTTCTCAACTTTTGTGTCAATCTAACAATTAATCAATCAATCATAGTTTACGATAATGAAATATTAGTGTACAATTATTTACCTTTATTGTTGTAGTTGTTGCAAATGACGAATCTACTCACGAATTGAAGACAAATCTCACGATCTCACGATTAAGGTCTTACATCTTACGATTTTTAAATTTTTTTTTAAATTTCAAGTGTTTCTAATAAAATGCATGGGAGGAAATCAGCTTTTTTTAGATTGTCACCTTGAAATATCCATAAATTGACTGTATTTTTGTATCAAAGTGGGCTACTCCAATTAACTCAATTAATATACACAAAATAATACATATAAACAAAGCTTAAAAGGTTCTTTATGCTTTGAAAGTGGTTTATAAACAACTGAATTGTAATGTATATCTTACCGCCTTTAATAAATATGAAGTATAGACTAAATTTTGTGTAAAGAACAAACATTCAACAGACCTAATAGTAAAAACATATTGATTTAAGTGTGAATTTGAGATAATGTGCTGACAAAATGTTAAATCCTAAGAAAACAAAATTATGTTTTTATGTATATTCATTATACTTAATACTCTTGGGTAAAATACCTCATATCATATATGTCTTTAGACACAGTTAATAATTTTCATTGAAGTTTAAACTATAAAGAATGTTTTCAATCATTGCTCAATATTAAATGGATAAATCCATAGCAATATTATAAAAGAATATAGGTCCCTAGGTAATTTCCTAAAATTATATCTGATACTGGTGGTTCCCCCTAAAATAGGACACTGTAAGCACTCCACATTTTCACTACAGACACAGCTGACGATACTTTCAACGATTTTTAACTTTAGCGATTCAACGCGCCTAATTCTCTAGTGCCGCGCGCAGCGGACCGATCATGTTTGAGTGGGAGAGAGACGCAAGGCATTCGCCGGTCCGGCGGGCCTCTCTCTAGTTCGGTGACTCACTGTAACAAACGTGAGCGGGCGTTACACTTTTTCTTAAATGACTCCGAGCCACAACCTAATTTAAGACGTTGTCACGTCAATAATAATATTATTAATAAATATTAAATATATTTACAAAAGGAACATTTTTATTCTCTAGAGAGAAAGAAAAAGAAAATATATCTTCTGTCTCTCTCTTACCTATATCTTACATATGTAATGATTTTGCCGATTCACTCCCGTACAAATTTCCAACGTCGAACGCGCGTATAGACGTATAACTTTAAAAATCTGTTACTACTAAACTAAACTCAAGGACATATATGAATAATTAAGATCAGTCCAAAACCTTTGAAACATCTCATCCTAAGCGAGAGGTAACCGGAAGCATCTTTTGTCTTCAGAGTTTTCTCCCCGTATAGTTACCTTAGACGTAAATATTGTATTAGGAAACAATCATCTCACCCCAACTTATATTACCAAATTTGACACTTAAAACAGAAACACAAATTGATGTCAGAGTGTACCATCTTACCATCTCCGTACAAAAATATAGATGGAATGATACTCCTATTGAATGACCACGAAAGTAACTCTTCTAGAAATTATAAAAATTATAACTCTTCTAGAAATTATTTCGCCATAAAAAATACCAACTATTCTTTCTGATAACACAGGCCTATATTTTTTTTGTGAAAAAGTGTTTTAGGTTTAATAGGTGTCCTATAGTAAATGGGATGTGCTTATCACGAATCTGTACTTAGTTTTTTTTCAGCTCTTCAGGTTTTCAAGAAAATTGTGTATAAAATGTTTCATAGGAACTGCCAAAAATACTGAGAAAATATTTAGTAATATTTTATTTAATACAAATTTACACTGCAAAATTGAGTTGTTCCTAAAAAAAAATTCAGTATAACCTACGTTAGACAATATTTTGGTTTTTTTTTTAATAAAACCGTTCCTTTTTTCTATGAACACTGCGTTTTGTAGTCTTCTTTTTATTGATTTTTGTGATCGAGTCTCTCTTCAAGGTCCAGCAGTAATCAGCCATCATTGTTATATCTCATCTTCCTTGGTAACGTCTCTCCATCTCCTTTATATCTTGATGGAACCTCTCTCCCTGCTCCTCACTGACAGCTCCAAGATTTTGGGAAAATAGTCAACGTCGGAATACAAAAAATTAAGTTTCACGCTCATATTGCATCCCGGTTTTGGCTAGTCTAGTCTGTAGGTCCAATTTTCGATGACTTTTTCCAACATTTTTAGCCGTATATTGGCAATATTGATCTGACGAAGGCGTTTGACAGGGTTCGCCTGGGAGACATTTTAAATATATTAATAGAAAATAAAACGTTGACCAACATAACAAAGATAGTCCATAACCGAAATAACAACAATGTAACCAAAGTAAGAGCAGGTGAAAAAATCACTGAAAATATTCTAACACCGGGAGGAATTAGACAAGGTGACAGTTTAAGCCCCTTCCTGTTTAACCTGCTCATGGGCAAAATTATAAACAAAGTAACATCTCTCAATCTCGGATACAAAATGGGCAACAAAAGAATTGGTATGGTGTGTTACGCAGATGATGCAGCAATTATTGCCGAATCAGAAGATGATCTTCAGAGACAGCTCTTTCAGTTCTATTAAATAAGTCGCCAACTAAATATGATCAGTTCTACCAACAAAACTAAATGTATGAAAATAGCAAAAGATCCACTCAGATGTAAGTTAGTGGTTGAGAACAACCCCATAGAACAGGTGATGCAATTTAGATATTTGGGCATAGATATATCAAGCAGACACTACCCAGTAAAGGACCTAAGGAGTCAGATCAACAAAGCATCCGCATTGTCGGGATGTCTGCGGGAGATAGTCTGGTCAAATACGTATATGCGCACAGATAGTAAAATTAGAATATACAAGACTTGCATACGACCAATCATGACCTATAGCATAGAAGTGCGCGAAGATACCAACAAAACGAAACAAATGCTAAGGGTTGCCGAGAAGAAAACCCTAAGAACAATCGTGGGCAAAACAAGAAGAGACAGGGTGAGAAATACAAACGTTAGAAAGCAGTACAAAATTCAAGATATTGTAAGATGAGGAAGGCAGCGTAAAAGGATGTAGTACAGTCATGTAAGACGAATGGATGAGAATAGACTCCCAAAAATTGCCCTAGAAAACAACCCGCCCGGTTCAAAACCTCCCGGAAGACCCCCTAAAAGATGGAGGGATAGTTGGTAATCTACCTCCCAGGAAATTAACCAGAGGCAGCTTTAGAATTAAAAAGATCAAAAGATCTCCAAGAAGTAGAAGAAGATATTGGCAATAACGCCCTCTACTCCCTCTAGCCGTATATCCGCAATAATAATGTCCTTCAAGTGGTCAATCGTTGCAGACTTATCGGCCTAGGCCAGCTACATCACATATTTTAATCTGTAATGCTAAGGACAAGTACCAACGCTCGTTTTTATGCCCTGAGTCATGTTTTGCATATAGATCTACAGGTGGTAATAAGATGAGTGCATACCCCTATCCTAGCAGCCAACCTTCTCAACAACCAATAAATTGACCGATTGAAGCAACTTGAACCTTCTACCTTCTCTAATGTTAACAATATCTGCGATAATGCTAAAGAAAAATAAAAGAAAATTTATTTTAAACAAAGAAAGCTAAGAGTTAAGTGCGTAAAAAACATAAATTAAAATTAGAGTTTAAGTTGATTTCTGGCCAGCGCATTTGCTTCCGTCCATGTTGTTTCCCCTTTTCCCGATGTTTCCTAGAGTTCTATTCCACGTTTGTCGTGGTCTACCTTTATTCTTTCTTCTTTGCGTTTTTGCCTCTCAAATTTCTTTCACCGGTTTTGTATTCTTCATTCTCTGAAGTTAGCCCGATCAACTAAGTAGCCTTTTTTTTCTATATATTCTAATGTTGACTCCATTTGCAAATCTTCTCTTTTTTTGAGTGCTCCGTAGTCTATTTCTTTTGGTAACCCCTCGAACTCGTCTCAGATATTTCATTTCAATTGCCTTATTTTACTCTTTTGTCATTCTGTTAGAACCAACGACCCACAACCAACGGTTAATACAAGCCTATATATTGACTTGAACGCATTAATTTTTTTTTTTTTTTTATAATTCCAGTCTTATTTATGAATTATATTATTAATAATCTGTTTCCTGTCTTCCGTTGTTTTCTAGTTTTACTCCTAAGTATTGGGAGGTTCGTACTTGATCTATATTTACCTTTTTTTTATATTTATCTTTTCTGTTTCATTTTCTCCTATCATCAAAACCTTTTATTTTTATTGTTTATAATTCCATATTTTTTTAGTACTTCTATCCATATTTCTATATTTTTTGTAGTTGCTTCTTAGTTTCGGCCAATATGACGAAGTCGTCGTCAAATGCTTCTTCTGAAGTCTACTCTTCTTAAATTTATATCACCCACATGCATTTTTTTTCACATTTACGTTAAATTTCTTAATTATCTTATGAATATTATAAATAATACCGTTGGACATAATCCCCTCCTTATCCCAGACTCATTTTAGTAAATGGTGTTGATGTTCTTTTTTGACTGATGACATAGTTGATATTGCTGTTGTAAATGTTCCTTATTACTCTTATCATTTTGTTACTAATACATCTTTTCTCTAATATTTTCCATAATTTTTGCCTTGGTACCATATCAAAAACGTTTTCAAGGTCTACATACTCCAGATACATATTTTTTCTTGCTGATATTTAGCTATTATTTGTTTTGTGGTAAATATATGATCATGGGTGCTTCTGTCCTTTCTAGGGATGGCGGTTTTTGACAAAACACCGGTTTTCAGTTATACCGGTTTTTTTTTGCTTACAGTTTAACCTGGCGGTTATAACCGGCCAAAAAAAACCGGTTTTTCCAAAAACCGGTTTTCGGTTTTTTTAATCCAATAGTTACAAAGTTACATTTACAATGCACTTTAGTTTGCGATACTTCATTCGACTCGATATCAATATGATCAAAATTAGAAGGTACTATCGAGAGAACATCAATATCAATACAAATAAAACACAATTTTTAATAAAACCATTTTATTCTATTAATTATTAAGATTTAGCCATACGGCTCACACTCCCTCTAAGGGGAAAATTCACTCATCCCAGATACCTACCGTATCAAAAGGATTGAGCTCTGGTGGGACTCTTTCCATGTTATCGAGTCCTAGGTGACTTGGTATGTCGGTGTATCTCCCAAAAATTTTCGTACGCATCTGGACGTCGAAAGTAACACAGCTTTCTGCATAATCTTATATAGATGTTCATTTAGACCCAGCTTTTTTATGTTTTCTAGGAGGCTCTTCGGGATGACTCCAGTGGTAGAAAGAATAATAGGTATCGTCTGGGTACTTTCCATTCTCCATTGTCTCCTGATTTGTATTTCTAGATCTCTGTACTTGGCGATCTTTTCGTTGTATTTAACACGTAAATTATTGGTGTTGGGTATCGCCACATCAATAAGTGTTGTTTGCCTAGTAATTTTATTAACTAGTATGAGATCGGGTCTATTATGGGCCACTGGTTGGTCTGTAAGCAAAGTGCGGTCCCAGTATAGCTTAATTATTATATTATTATGATTATTATTAAATATAATATAGCGTAAGATTAATATATACATATTGCAATAATATACAATAAAAGAATATGAAGTAATGTTTTAAGTAAAAAAGTATAGGTTAGAAGGTTACAAATAGGTTATATTATATGAAATGGATTTAGCATTATGTTGGCCAGTATTTTTCATGAAGCCTATTAAGAAAAACTCGTTCATATATAATATGTTGGTCGGTTAAGCGGCTTCTCTCATCTGACACAATATCATTCAATGATGACACAAGTCTCTCTGATGCCACCGAACTTCCGACCAACGACATGTATTTTTTTAGCTATAAAAGTCAAGCCTGGCATACAGGTTCTGTTCTGATCCCAGAATGAAAACGGATGACTTGGCAGCAAAGGCCGCTGCAGACATAGAGTCAGTTCATTTGAAAAAAACTTAGAATCTGTGTGTCATGAGAACTTGAACTGAAACCACTGTTCACCAACTCCAGATCGTGTAGACCAAAGAGGGTTTGATTTTAAACACACTTTGGCTTCTTCCTTCTGAAAGGAGCAGAAAGGAGAAAGTTTTCCGATTTCGGTAAGTTAGGTCCTAACTTCCGAGCCTAAATTGGATGTGACTAACTCCGCTATATACGCATTCAGATATAGTTTTTTTTAACCTCGGGTCCGTGATTGTAGCATGGCAAAGCAGGGGATTTCGTAAAAGCCTAGTGCCCCTCTCTTGAAGGCTAGTTATAAACTTTTGGCATAACTTTTGAGCTGTACTAAGGTTTGGCTTGAGGTTTCTTAAAAATCTTTCGATAATAGACACAAGGGGGGTAACAAGGCTAGCAGTAATGTACTGGGAACCCGAGATCTCCTTTGTGGCCTCATCGAAAGGCGATAAAATGCTTACAATTTCAGTGATTAGTTTTATATCTGAATCAGAAATCATCCTTGGTGCTTTTTAATTGAGGGATCTGCCAATATTGCAGCTATATATGGGGACATTAGTGTAAATCTTTTAAGCATATGGTAGACAGAATTCCATCTGGTTGTAGTCAGATGCAGAGAGCAGTAAGCCAAAATTATTATACTACTGCTCAACAGAGAGCGCTAAAATAATTCAGGTTCTATTGTCAACGAATATAATGAGAGTAGAATGTAATATGCAATTATTGTATTCAATTAATGATGCAAATTTAATTAACCATTTAAAAATATAATCCTCTAAAATACTCACCAATTTTCCTCTCCTCCCAAACCCAAAAAATTCCCCACCCCAACCATTTCAACTTATAAAAATTTCCCAGACTCTTTCAAATGGGATTTAAAAAATAATATCAACATAAATATTTTACTTAAAAATAAATTGAATAATGCAATTCATCTTTTATTTTTACTACCATCAAAAAAAAATTATCATGTATTACTTTTAACACGTTTGTATATTTGTATAATAGGTACATTTTAACTCATTTAATACTTCCTGTATGGGTGTATCGTTTTGAAAACGTAGGGAAATCCTTGGAGATTCGTATTCGTAATCGGTAATTCGATATTTATAGTCAGAACATTATTTTTGGTAATCAGAAACAACCAGAAACAACCATTCACCCACTTTCAATGTCAAGAGTCAAGTCAAGTGTGAAAAATAGATGATGTAAAAGATCACTTCTTATGTAAATATTATGATTACAAATACCTTTTCAACGAAATATTATAATAAAACTTAATATTGTTTCTGGCTGATGAGAGTTTGCACTTTCAGTTTGCTTCTGTATTTATAAAATAAAATAAAATTTGAATTATGGTTTTGTTTGGAATAATTACTTGAAAATAATAATTATGATTGGGATCCAAAAAAATACCTAACCTAATCATAATCACCGTAAAAACCTAATAACCGGTTTTTACTTTAAAAATAAAAAACCGGTTATAACCGGGACAAAAAAAAACAACCGATAAAACCGGTTATTGCGAAGTAAAAGAACCGGTTTTCGGTTAAAACCGGTAGGTTTTTCCCATCCCTAGTCCTTTCTGAATCCGCTTTGTGATTCCTCAAGTGTGCTGTCAATTTTTTTTGGTTATTCTTTTGTTCAATATATTTTCGTATATTTTCATAGCAGTACGTTTAAGATGGCAGTAATTCCTCTGTAGTTGTTACAATCCTTTCTATCACCATTTTTATAGATCGGAACTATTTGAGCATTCTGCCAGCCAATTGGTATATGTTCTTTTGTTCATATAGCATTAAATATCTTCAGTAATAACTCTGTTGCATTTTGTCGCATTTTTTTCCTCCTTTTACTTGGTATTCTGTTATACCCTGGTGCATTCCGGTTTTTTATTTCTGTAATAGCTTCTTTTATCTTATTTAGATTATTGGATCTACATTATCATCTATTCTTTGGTTTAACACGTTGTTTTTTTCTTGGTATCAGTATGTTTATAGCGTCTCTTTATTTGTTTGTTATTTTTTTTTTTCCTTTGTAAGAAGTTTGCCAGTTTTATTCTTTTCTATTTTATTTATGTTTTGTAGGTATTGTATTTTTTCTTTTCTATTGATTTTGAAACTGCATAGAACAGTTTTTGATTCTCTTGGAAAAGTTGCTTATATATAAATAAATTCTTGGATGTAATTTCCAATTAAAAATGTGTTCCCTAAGGGTGAAAGATTTGCTTACAATTAATTGCTCTAATACTTTTATAAAACCGTTCAATTCGAACGTGTTGCTAATTTGTTTAAAAGGGATTATTTAGTAAGTGAGGCTACGCTTCCAGCGTAATGTATTTTTTATCTTTGTAATTCATTCTGAGTACGCTTTATGTAGTTCGCATGTTCTTTGATCCTTAAATGAACCGATTTCCTGTTGCTCCGATAGCCGACCTTGCTACAAATCGCTACTTGAAGCTGTGTCACACCCCAACGGTTTTGTAAAGTTGCCCCGAACGTGGGATATATTAAGGCGGGGGTGTAAAATCTCATGAATTTGCATTTTTGCGTATACGCTGCGGAGATATGATTCGTTCTATTTCCACGTTCGTTCTGGTATCCGGCAAAATTTTAATTGACTTCAGTTTTATGTGCCGAATCTTTGTCTTAATTTAACGCAATTTTCGTTGTTTGAATCGATTCCTTAAGGTACTTTAAACAGTGACATGACATGGGTTGGAGTTTTTTTAAACTTTAAGAGTTATTAGTTTTATAGAAACTCCTATTTCATGTAGCGTAGTTGGCTATAGATAATACTTCAAACTAATCTAGATGACAATTTGGTTGATATGATTCACTAGCGAGTGATTTATTGAAAAGCTTGAAACAAAAACATAGGATTAAGCATATATATATAATATAATAACGGATTGATTACGGTTATCGCCGCTTCTCCGCCCCCAATTTCCATCTTTTTCTGTCATATGCAGTTGCCTCTTCTAAGTTTCTTGCCGCCATTGCTTCATAAATATCGTTGCGCCAACTTCCCTGTGGTCGTCCTCTCTTTCTTCTTTCAGGAGGGATCCATTCCAGTACTCTTCTATGCCATCTGTACTCTGGAATTCTTTTAACATGTCCGAACCAGATTAATTGTTTTCTTTCTATGTCATCATTGATATTTCGCTCCATTTTCATTTCGTTTCTTATGTGTTCCTTTCTGACTCTCTCCAGTTTCGATCTACCGCAGCTTCATCTCAGATAATCCATTTTTGTCGTCATAAGTTTGTTTCTATTAACTTTGGTGACGTCCTATACTTCCGAACCGTAAAGTGTAATACTTTGGACTATACTACCGTAAATGTGTTTTTTGGTTTATCGTCGAATTGTTTTTTACCAGAGAAGAGAGTTTAAGGCACAGGTCGCTGCTCTGCCCTTGTTTATTCTTTCCCTGATTTCATCTGCGCTATTTCCCTTTTTGTTGAAGGATTAAGCAAAGTCCCTGTAAAATGTAAGCGTTGGTTATCGGCATGTTAACATGCTGCTTAAACGGCTTCTTGGAATGGTTGTTAAATACATGACACAATTTCTCAACCATTCGACGTGTCCATTGTCTAATGTCTAATGAAGACAGCACAGTTGTTTTCTTTCAAGCCAGCGGTGTATTTCCCGCATATTTTATCCATTGTATCAACACCAGCTTTGTATTAATTATAAAACAAAATTATTTCTGGTTTACTGATTTATTATGCCAATTCTGAATAATTCTGCACCGTGCTGTGCAAATTACAGCTTTGTTTTTATTTGACACACAAGAACGTTTTCTGAAATTTTTCATGAAGGCCAAAAATATTTTTTTTTGGTTCAGCAGACGATATGCCAATGAAAGGCTAGTGTAGTAATTGCCCGTGTATAGAACTCTGCCCTCACCCAGAACATTGTCAATGAGCTCCATTACTACACTCTCAGCAACGTCAACCTCACACACAAAGCACACAAAACAAATAAGGCTACATGGGTAACAAATGAGGTAAGACACGCTAGTGAAAAACTAAAAATCTACACTGGATAGCAAAAAATATAGGGAGTCTCGAGTCTTAAGATAGCTATAAACAGGCAAAAAAAGAATATAATTCTCCATTAATAAATACTAAAAAAACTTTCATAATGACTTAATTAATCAATTTTACAATATACCAAAAACAATTTGGAATTTAGTAAACAGTGAAACCGGTAGGCAAAAGAACAGGTCTGATATTATTCTACATTATGATAATAAAATGATTACTAAGTCTTGTGCTCATATTTTGCTAAAATTACAGAATACAATCTTCAAACTCATTTTGGCACATCGTTGCCTTCTTCTTGCACTACCTCAAAAATGTGTAACAAACCATTTTTCTTTTACCCGTAACTCCAATTGAAATAAAAAATACAATCGATCAACTAAAAAATAAGCTTAGTACTGGTATTGATAACATATCTGTAAAAATAATAAAACTGATAAGTGATCATATATCGATTCCTTTAACCCATTTAGTTAATCTCTCAATAACAACCGGCCAATTTCCATCCATATTTAAAATGGCAAAAGTTATTCCAATCTTCAAAAAGAATGACCCTCATGATATTTCAAATTATAGACCAGGATCTGTCCTTAGTATAATTTCCAAAGAAATAGAGAAGATTGTATACAACAGAATGTTAAATTTTATAGAAGAATACAATTTATCAACTCCAAACCAACACGGCTTTAGATCAAAAAAGTCAACACTCACGGCAGCATGCAGCTTGTTTGAGCGTATTTATGATGAATTAGATAGTAGAAACTACATGGCAGGACTCTTTTTTAAACTATCACGAGCTTTTGACTGCTTAGACATAACATTTATTCGCAATAAATTATATAACGTTGGTTTTAGAGGGATATTTCTAGAATGGGTAACAAATTTCTTAAGTGACAGGAAGAGTGTTGTTAAAATAAAAGAATCAAGCTCAGAATCATACACGACAAATAAAGGAGTACCACAGGGATCCGTGCTGGGACCCTTATTATTCCTAATTTTTATTAACTACCTACCAGATCACATAAGGGCACATACCTCGTTAATAGTCTCTGCACGTACACTCGAGGAATTAAAAATGACAATGAAGACTGTTGTTGACTGCTTTATACGCTGGTGTAATACCAACAGACTAATATTAAACATTGATAATACGGAAATTATTTACTTTCATTCATACAACTCATCTACCTATGACTATATCTTAACCATCCATGATAGAAACAATATGTTATCTTCCACTCACTCTACAAAGTTTTTGGATGTGTTCATTGATTGTAATCTCAAATGGTCAGTAAAAGTTTTTAGAAGAATTCAATGCCATGTTTAATCAAATCTTGCAACAAAACAGCATGGTCATAAACATGCTAAGTAAACTCGTATGCAAATAAAATTCTTTTTACGAATAGCTGAATGGAACGCCAATGGCCTGCTGAATCATAAGGACGAGGTGATAATATTTCTACAACAAAATTTTATAGATATATTATTAATAAGTGAGACACATTTTACAAATACCTCATTATCTAACGTACCATACTAACCACCCAGACAAGACAGCCCATGGAGGTACACTCTGAGATAGCGCG